>NC_091211.1:16811822-16899322 GCF_040958095.1 Procambarus clarkii
GTGTAGATGTCTCCTGACACACCTTATGGTGTAGATGTCTTCTGTCACACCTTATGGTGTAGATGTCTTCTGTCACACCTTATGGTGTAGATGTCTCCTGACACACCTTATGGTGTAGATGTCTCCTGACACACCTTATGGTGTAGATGTCTCCTGACACACCTTATGGCGTAGATGTCTCCTGACACACCTTATGGTGTAGATGTCTCCTGACACACCTTATGGTGTAGATGTCTTCTGACACACCTTATGGTGTAGATGTCTCCTGGCCTCCTTTATCCATGTCCCATCTTCATTATCTTCCTGGAAGTGCCTTCCAGGAACCAGTTGTCTGCTCCTGGAGTTTGTCAAGGTCATCCTGTAACCTTCAGAAGTTAACTCGCTTTTTACATTCGCCATTAGCTCTGTACCGTCTGCAAACATTGGCATGTGTGAGCTCACTTCCTTGCGTAGGTCATTCATATAAATTAGGAACAGTAGGAGTCAAGACCGACCCTCGGGGAACTCCACCTGTTACTTTCTTCTAAAGTGAAACCTTATATCTGATTGTGACTGTTTTTTGCCCTTCATGTATTACCTTAGCCAGGTCACCGTTTGTTCCCCATCGTGTCCAGCAGCCGTGCATGTGGGACACCGTCAAATGCTTGTTGACAGTCTGGGAAAATACAGTCTACCCAGCCTTCCCTTTCCTGCCTCATTTTCGTAACTTTGTAATAGAACTCTGTCAATTTTGCAGGTACGACTTTTCCTTCTAAATCCTTGCTGTTCATTTGTTACAAAGTTAATCTCCAAGTGTTCAATTATTCTCAACCTGATTACTTTTTCCATCGTTTTGCACTCATTACTTGTCAGTCTCGTGGTCTGTAATGTAATGCCTTCTGTTTTTAATATTGGGACTACGATTGACTCTTTCCAAAATTCTGGAAGGTTTCCAGCCTCAAGTGGTTTATTGAAAACCTGAGTTAGCGAGTGACAAAGTCCCTGTGTAGCCACCTTCAACACTGTGATATTCAGTCTGATCCTAGTAATATTGTTGCCCTTAATTCCTTCAGGTCGTTTTTAAGCTGCTCTACAGTGACTGTTACGTCATCCAGTGTTACCTCTGGTCTTTCCTCACTGTAACCAAGTCTCTATGCTAATTCTTGTGTAAAGACCTGAAATCTTTTGTAGAGTTCGTCACACACCTCTATCATTTTCAGTGAGAATTCCACCTCGTCTCTTCAATATGATCACATGGTATCTTACTGTTATCTTCCTCCTTGTATGGTTACGGTTGGTTCTGATGTTGTTGTTTTAGATTCAGCTACTCGGAACATAAGTTCCAAGTAGCACGGGCTATGGTGAGCCCGTAGCGGACTTAACTGGCACAGGAGCGGGGCAAGTATCACGGGCTATGGTTAGCTTCCGTTGGTTCTGATGTTGTTGTTGTTGTTTAAGATTCGCTACTCAGAACAATAAGTTCCAGTAGCACGGGCTATGGTGAGCCCGTAAAGTTGGTTCTGAATATTGTCCTCCTTATATTAATTGATGAAGATTAATTTAAATTAAGTCACAAGAGGTGGCACGGGCATGAGTACCCCGTAAGTGGTACATGTTTGAGTGAATGTGGTCTATGGTCGTGTAATAAATCTGTCTCTGGGCCTGGCTCCTTATATGGCTATTATTGGCCTTAAAGCTAAGAACCAAAGTACTTGGTTGGTCTTAGCTTTAGCAACAAATGTCGTTTTCAAACTGCCTCTCAGCTTCCCTCCGGATTCGGGAAAATTCATTTTTAGCTCTCATTAGTTACCTCTCTATTGTCCTCCATCCCAGTTCTCTGTACTTTTTCATGTTTTTCTGGTCCTCTCCTTTGCTTCCTTGCATTACCTATTGAACCACGACTTTGCTTTTCTCATCCTCCTCTCTCTTCAGTAGGATAAACAGCTCCATTGTATCTCCACATTTCTAATCCACGAATTCCATCATATCATATGTTGTTTTTCCTTCCAGTTCTTCCCCATTATATTTCACTCAGATACATTCCCTACCTTGCTGTAGTCCGCTGGTCAGCAATCTCTCCTTCCTCACTGTGTTTCTTGGTCTAACCAACTCCTTGGCTCCATTAGGTATCCTAGCATGAGAATGCTAGGCTTGCACCGAGGGGCGCCTCGTGCACTGTGTTCCATATTTGCAACATTTAGGGTAAGCACCTGATGCTGCCGGTGGGTCCCCCTTACCCTTGTTGCTTCTGTTAAGTGTTGCTTCAGTAAGTGCTGGTCCACTGTGTCTACCAGCTTTGTTATCCATGTCTCGCCGCTTCCTGGGCTCCTTATTTAACTTATCTTGAAAATTCCAAGTATTAAATTGCGATTGAAATCGTAGTGTATCAGAGAGAGAGAGAAAGAGAGAGAGAGAGAGAGAGAGAGAGAGAGAGAGAGAGAGAGAGAGAGAGAGAGAGAGAGAGAGAGAGAGAGAGAGAGAGAGAGAGAGAGTGAGTGAGTGAGTGAGTGTGTGTGTGTGTATATACTATTTGTATCTGCAGAATCGATCTATTAGCTCTGGGACCCCGCCTTTCTAACCAATTTATTTTCTTCTATTATGTCTACTACATATATTTCTCTTTCATACACACACAGGAAGCAGCCCGTAACAGCTGTCTAACTCCCAGTTACCTACTTGCTGCTAGGTGAACAGGTGCATCAGGGTGGAAGAAACTGCGCATTTGTTTCTGCCTCTGCCGGGGATCGAACCCGCGCCCTTAGGACTACGACCCCCCAGAGAGCTGTCCACTAAGCCGCCAGGGCCCCCTCCCTAATGAATATTGTATGTACTCACCTAGTTGTGCTTGCGGGGGTTGAGCTCTGGCTCTTTGGTCCCGCCTCTCAACTGTCAATCAACAGGAGTACAGGTTCCTGAGCCTACTGGGCTCTATCATATCTACATTTGAAACTGTGTATGGAGTCAGCCTCCACCACATCACTGCCTAATGCATTCCACCTGTTAACTACTCTGACACTGAAAAAGTTCCTTCTAACGTCCCTGTGGCTCATATGGGTACTCAGTTTTCACCTGTGTCGCCTTGTTTCAGTACCACCAGTGTTAAACAATTTATCTTTATCTACCCAGTCAATTCCTCTTAGAATTTTCTAGGTAGTGATCATGGCTCCCCGAACTTTCCTATGACTATGACTATAGCAGTCGACCCCACAGACGCAGTCATAAATTTTAACATGGTGTTCATTCAAAACAGAAATTTTCTCAAATATAAATTAATATTATAAAATAATAACATATTGTGCATATATAGGTTAGGTTAGATTAGATTAGGTTAGGTGTTTAGGTTCTGTTGGCGATTATTTGTATTTGTAGTACGTGGGTGAAGCATTTACAGCGTTGTAAATGCGTTCGATCAAAATTCGTCAATGAAGCACTTGTTTCGGAATTGTTCGAATGAAATCAGTTGTGAGTCGTGTGTCAGTCCGCAGCCCGTCCTCCAAACAAAGATACAAAAGTGATTCCATGTACCCGCCAAACCCCCTGTTTATGAATGAAAAACGGTTTACACACGACTCACAACTCATTTCGTTCGAACACTTCCGGAACAAGTGCTTCACTGACAAATTTTGTTCGAACCACAACGCTATAAATGCTTCACCCACGTACTACAAATACAAATAATCGCCAACAGAACCTAAACACCTAACCTAATCTAATCTAACCTAACCTATATATGCACAATATGTTATTATATTATAATATTAATTTATATTTGAGAAAATTTCTGTTTTGAATGAACACCATGTTAAAATTTATGAATGCGTCTGTGGGGTCTACCGCTGGTTGTAATGGACTTGAGTCGAGGACGGGTTGTAGCCCGTCCTCCAAACAAAGACCCAAAAGTGATTCCATGCACCCACCAAACCCCAGCTGTTTATGAATAAAAAACAGTTTACACACGACTCACAACTGCTGAGTTCGAAAACTTCCGAAACCGACGAATTTTGATCGAACCACAACGCTGTAAATGCTTCACCCACGGACTACAAGTACAAATAATCGCCAACAGAATTATTGACACCTAAACACCTAACCTAACCTAACCTATGTCTATATATGCACAATTTGCTAATATATTGTATTATCTTATATTTGAGAAAATTCCCGTTTTGAATGAACAGCATGTAAATGTTTATGAATGCGTCTGTGGGGTCGACCGCTGAATGTAATGGACTTGAGTCGAGGACGAGTTGTCATAAGCAGGGGGTTTGGCGGGTGCATGGAATCACTTGGGTCTTTGTTTGAAGGACGGGCTGCTCTAATGACCTCGCCGGGGACATGAAGCTGACAGCTTGTCAAAGGTCCTCCCCCCCCCCACCCCATTGTTAGGATTTTTTCGAAATGGCTTTTGAACTGAAGTAATGTTTGTATATATTATTTATATATATATATATATATATATATATATATATATATATATATATATATATATATGTGTGTGTGTAATTACATGTGTAATTGCCTAAATTCAGTTACAGGATTAGAGCTATGCTCGTGGTGTCCCGTTTTCTCAGCACTTTTTTTTTTTGAAGCAAAGAGGAAGGAGAGGCATAGGTGAAGGGAAGTATAGAAGTGGGAAATACAGTGAGAGGTATGAAAGCAGGCGGCGGACTGTCCGCCTTGCTGACACCATGTGTGGGTGTTGGCAGCTAAGCTAAGCTGGCTCCCTCTTGTCAGGGAGCTGTGAGTGTGTGAGAGGTTCTTCACATGTGTTTCACCACATATGGATGTCCATAGATGAATACTGTGTAGCAGTCATATACACACACTCATTCTTGTTCGTTTGTGTGTGTGTGGGGGGGGGTTTGATGGCCCCCCCCGTCCGAGCACACCCCCTCGACCAAGCACCCCCCCCCCCGACCAAGCACCCCCCTCACCCCCCCCCCCGACCAAGCACCCCCCCCCCCGACCAAGCACCCCCCCCCTGACCAAGCACCCCCCCCCCCCGACCAAGCACACCCCCCCCCCCCGACCAAGCACACCCCCCCCCCCCCGACCAAGCACCCCCCCCCCACCCCTATACCCTCCCACTACTCACACACTGGTTTAGTGTTAGGCTTAATTATGGTCAATCAACCGAGACAGTGTTATATACGTCCACATTGATGGCTTAATGACCCGCCAGCAAGTATACGTGAGTCGTGAACACAGTTTACGACCAAAGTAAACTGGGAGGATACATACAGTGACACATGGGGGTATATACGCCCCATCATACAGCTGTTAGCCTACTAACCTTCAATTGCTGGCCGGCGCAGATGACCACTGTAACTCCTGCTTCACAGTTGTGGTGTAGGGAACATGGGCGGTATTATCAATGGTTATCACTGCACTAGGGTACTGCGTGAGGGGCTCGGGGCATGGGTACTCCTGAAGGGCAGCAGCAGCAGGAGGAGGTGGTGCACGGTGAGGGCCTCACTCCGGCCGCCACACTGAGCCTCACGCCTCACACCTACACAACCACAGCACTTCACAACACCACCTCTGCTGCCTCGCTCACCATGCAGGAGGTGACGACGAGCTCCTGCTGGTTGACCTGTGGGCGTGTATGAGGCGTGTGGGCGTGTATGAGGCGTGTGAGGCGTGTGGGCGTGTGCGGGCACGTGTGGGCGTGTGTGAGCACGTGTGGGCGTGTATGGGGGCGGATCTCACACTCCTCCCACCACTATTGCCATCCACTGAGCACTGTTTATTCCTGCTGATGGGGGGGGGGAGGGGATGTGTTGTCTGATTGCATTAATGAGACAAAATTTGTGACTTTTCCTACAGTGTTATCACTTCCTGCGTCAACATATCAAATTTATTTTAAAACAATACCCTGACCCCTTTCTATGTATATTTGAGGTGTTACATATATATTCTTCTATGTATATTTGTTTATTCACTCTTATGTTCCTTCTACGGCAGATACAGCAGGCGTTTCCCCTCTGGATCGCCACACTGAGGCGCTGAAACAGAAAACTGGCAGCTCCAGAGTGTTAGTGTCAGTGAACTTATAGTATCCCATTCCTTGAGAAAGTTCCTGACACCTTGTTCTTAAGGCCAAGTGTATCAGATGCTGTGGGAACAAATGTGTACAAATGTTTCTAATTCCCTGTAATTGGTTCATTTCAAGTACAGCTGTCACACATCGGATGGTTTCGACAGTTGTGGCACCTTATTGACGGTGTCGACAGTTGTGGCACCTTATTGACGGTGTCGGCAGTTGTGGCACCTTATTGACGGTGTCGACAGTTGTGGCACCTTATTGACGGTGTCGGCAGTTGTGGCACCTATTGACGGTGTCGACACTTGTGGCACCTTATTGACGGTGTCGACAGTTGTGGCACCTTATTGACGGTGTCGACAGTTGTGGCACCTTATTGACGGTGTCGGCAGTTGTGGCACCTATTGACGGTGTCGACAGTTGTGGCACCTTATTGACGGTGTCGACAGTTGTGGCACCTATTGACGGTGTCGACACTTGTGGCACCTTATTGACGGTGTCGACAGTTGTGGCACCTTATTGACGGTGTCGACAGTTGTGGCACCTTATTGACGGTGTCGGCAGTTGTGGCACCTTATTGACGGTGTCGACAGTTGTGGCACCTTTTGACGGTGTCGACACTTGTGGCACCTTTTGACGGTGTCGACACTTGTGGCACCTTATTGACGGTGTCGGCAGTTGTGGCACCTTATTGACGGTGTCGACAGTTGTGGCACCTTTTGACGGTGTCGACACTTGTGGCACCTTTTGACGGTGTCGACACTTGTGGCACCTTATTGACGGTGTCGACAGTTGTGGCCCCTTTTGACGGTGTCGACACTTGTGGCACCTTTTGACGGTGTCGACACTTGTGGCCCCTTTTGACGGTGTCGACACTTGTGGCACCTTTTGACGGTGTCGACACTTGTGGCACCTTTTGACGGTGTCGACACTTGTGGCACCTTTTGACGGTGTCGACACTTGTGGCACCTTTTGACGGTGTCGACACTTGTGGCACCTTTTGACGGTGTCGACACTTGTGGCACCTTTTGACGGTGTCGACACTTGTGGCACCTTTTGACGGTGTCGACACTTGTGGCACCTTTTGACGGTGTCGACACTTGTGGCACCTTTTGACGGTGTCGACACTTGTGGCACCTTTTGACGGTGTCGACACTTGTGGCACCTTTTGACGGTGTCGACACTTGTGGCACCTTTTGACGGTGTCGACACTTGTGGCACCTTTTGACGGTGTCGACACTTGTGGCACCTTTTGACGGTGTCGACACTTGTGGCACCTTTTGACGGTGTCGACACTTGTGGCACCTTTTGACGGTGTCGACACTTGTGGCACCTTTTGACGGTGTCGACACTTGTGGCACCTTTTGACGGTGTCGACA
This sequence comes from Procambarus clarkii, assembly GCF_040958095.1. Lineage (NCBI taxonomy): Eukaryota > Metazoa > Arthropoda > Malacostraca > Decapoda > Cambaridae > Procambarus > Procambarus clarkii. The sequence continues at coordinate 16,819,224 of NC_091211.1, forward strand.
CTTGTGGCACCTTTTGACGGTGTCGACACTTGTGGCCCCTTTTGACGGTGTCGACACTTGTGGCACCTTTTGACGGTGTCGACACTTGTGGCACCTTTTGACGGTGTCGAGCGTGTCAACATGCACGGTGAGTACAGTTACACCAACGCCCCTCTCTGGTGCCGTATCAGTCTGCGGTAACATTGGTTCTTAACAATACGGGGCAGAGTTGGGTTATCTGTATGAGTCTGTCTGCCTCCCCTTCCTCCTCTCCCTCTCTCTCTCCCCTTCCTTTATTTCTATTTAATAGCTTCCTCTTTCACATCCGTATTCAAAGAGCACAAACAAGCACTCAAGCACACTTCAGTTTGTAATAATAAACAGCTTGTAGTATGATAATGCCAGACTGGCCGCTCAGTTGCCTTCATATGTAACAATAGGTCATATAACAATGTTGGTGTTAATTTTACATTGTTGCAATGTAACACGGAAAGCACTAGGTCAGCCATAGTCCCAGAATCTCGTTAGCGTCTATATTTGACAGTTACAATATTAAAAAAATAATTCTGCTATCAAGGGCAAAGCAGATTTCATTCGAGCTGGAACCTAACATTCAGTTCCTTACTAAGCTGAAGTTGACTTATGCCACTAGTTTCTGACATTAGTTGTCATGCTGCCACTAGGCTCAATACTGAAGGTGGTTTATAATATTGTCATGGGTTCGTATCCTGGCCGGGGAAGATTTACTGGGCGCAAATCCTTAACTGTAGCCTCTGTTTAACTCAACAGTAAAATGTGTACTTGGTTGTAACAAGGATTTTTCGCGGCGGGGATCGTATTCCAGGGACCTGCCCGAAACGCTACGCGTACTAGTGGCTCTACAAGAATGTAACAACTCTTGTATATGTCTCAAAAAAAAGGCAGTGTCACTCAGCCAAAGATTCAACACATGTAAAATTTAATTATATACTAGTTGGGGAACTAACTGTGCCTGGGTTTCTCTGCCCCTCCCCCCCCCCCTCTTTTCTCCTATCCACGTTTCTCCCCCTCCTCCGCTTCCACTTTCCGATCCTATCCTATCCACCTCTTCCCCCTCCCCCCCACACACACACCTCAGAAAATGTATTATTTACAGCTGTTAACTACTACGAAAAACAAATCACAAAATTCAGACTGGAAAATGCAGGAGTGGGGGGGGGGGGTTGTTATAGATGCCGATATTTCTTGAAGGGTGGTACTAGGTGCTGGTACTGGTGTCATCCTTGACTGGCCTATGGCACTCCCATATATCATCTTAGAAAGTTGGGGGGAGACTTGCCCAAAATGTCTGGCTTACAACCTTGGACATATATTCTTTTTTATAGATTACTGGATGGCACCTGGTAGTGCCAGAGTCTACATTTTTCAGCCTGGCTGTCTCTCTCTATCTCTGAACATGCAATATATATGCACCCAGCTTTATCATGTTATTTTTTACTATTGTTACTTTAATGCAATGTTTTAACGTGATGAATAGATGAAAATTGTGAAAAACTCTATGGAAACCCAACCCTCTTTCAAACTAAATTGATTATCGAAATAGAAGCCAATCCTACTTAAAAAAAGGTGGGGGGGGGGGGTCAACCCCAACCTCCCTATGTTACTCCCCATACATTCACAAATCACCATAATAATTTATGAGGCTATCCACAAGTGTCTGGTCTCCAACCTCGGACAGGCACAGACATTCTCTTATACAGTAGATACAGTATATTAAACTACATTGGGTACTCGGCTCTTTCCTCACCAAATCACCCCTACCCCTCTTCTCCATCTTTAATACTCTTCTCCCATTTCCTCTCTTAAAACATGGAATATATACACACAACCACAATTTTGTTTTTTTACTATGGTTATTTAATGCAACATTATGATAATGTTGTAGCCTTTCTGTATGTGTGATGAACAACTGAAACACCGTTGAAAACAACTCTGGAAAGCCAAACCCCATTTCAGACTTCACAGGCGTCCCAATAGCAGCTGATCTTATTAAAGGGAGGTCAATGGAGCCAACCCCAACTTGCCTATGACAGTTCCTACTAATCTGTCCTCTTCAAAGTTGGGTGTGGCCAGAAATGTCTGCATTCCAAGTTTGAACAGTCTTCTTTATAGATATAAGATGTACAGTTTTTGTGGTTCACTACAATTCTCCCAATATCTTAAGTTATTGTCGAGTGAACTTTATAGTACCAATACTTGAAGTTTCCTATTTGGTACTCTTACTTTGGTTATATTTTATTAAACAAGTTTGCATGAAAATGCATAATAATACTTACCTCCAAATCCTAAAATTCTTCCAACATACTTGGGAAGTTGATAAAAGTTAATGTGGCAGAAGCAAATTTTAACATTGTTACCCCATTATAGATTGCCATGCATTTTGTCACAATACTGTTTGTATCAAGTCTCCAACAGCAGAGTCGTCTGTGTAAAATAGTCACTTAATTAAAATATATTTTGTATTATTCTAATGTTCTGACGTAGTTGTCGTAACCAAGCCATTTACCTCCCTTAATAACCAACATTTGTGAGATTATATCAATTTTAAAATAAATAATAATTAAACAAAAATATAATTATCAATTTTATTCATGTTGCAAATACAATTAAGTACCACAATGACAAAACCTGAATAAGTTCAATTAAAGTTTAAATTTGCAAGAACACCCCCTCCCTAGAGCAGCACATATTCTGACCTTTAACAATCTTCATTACCTTTCCTGCACTGATACAAGCATGCCTGTATTGATTTATAATTCATATTAAAAAAACCAAATTGCACATAATTATTCAGTACTGTATATATGATCTATCACACAACAATACTGGTGTAAATACTGGTTAAAATAAATATTGTACACACAATTTAAAATTCAGTACAGCATTATATATGAAAACTAAAAACTACTGAACACAAAGACCTAAAATTATTACAAAAGGTAATACCGTACTGTAGTTTTTTACACATTTAAATATTTAAGTATCTCGATGAAAATGAGTTATTTAGCGAAGTTTACATAGTAATGGAAGAATGCACTTGAAAAAAGTACATGGTTAAGTTAATAAAAGATAATTTTGGAGTGTGTTGAGCATGTATGGAGCATGGGAAGACTTTGTAGCTTTTAATAGTATAACGAGTGACTGTGTCGATATTAACATTTTGGACACCAGGGTAGTGTGAGGTCACCTTATTTGTTCAATATTTACATGGATGACATCAGGGTATACAGTATTAGTTATAAACCTAGTACTGTATATAGGCCATGTGAATAATCGGAGTATGTCAGCTCTCATGTACATACATACTTGAGTTATTTTAGAAGTGTATTCATGTTGTGTGCGAGAGAAACAAAGGTGAATTTGGGCAAGTTATGGTGGTGGAAAGAAGGAAATTGTGTTAAATATACAATGAAGTGCTGATCAATTAAAATTTGTGAGAAGTGTGAATGGCATAATTTGTGCATTAAAAACTGAGAATTAGCACGAGTCAATGGAAGGAAAGCAGCTACGGTAATAAAAGTCCCAATAAGCTACAACCAGACTGTATGAAGGAATGCCAAGCCTTGTGCACATTTACAGAGATGTTGTGGTCAAACAATTAAAATCAAAGAATCGGTACAATCATGGAAAGCATAAAATAGGAATAGAAATATCATGGAGAGATGTAAGTGCAGAAGTGATAAACTTCAACATTAAGGAGAATATTAGAGACGGTTGAATGAACTGACGAGTGTAGACTGGTGAAAAAATATCATTCAAGTGATGAGTGAGCCTTGATTAAGCACTGCAATAAAATGAAGTACCAAGCCCATAAGTATAGAGCATTGTAATCATATATTTAAAAGTTCCTAAATATCATTCAAAATGCCAATACAAAAGAAAAAATATAAGAAATGTGTTGAGCCACAATATCATGAAAAGCAACACACAAATTTGGATGCAACTCCAGACCCATGAGAGCGCTGCACGAGTCAACTACAATACACAGAGACTTGGTGCATGAAATGTAAATGTGTCTTAAGAGCACAAAAAGATTGAATCAAGTTCTGTAAAGAATATTAGTCTACTGGGGGAAGTGGCACATGAAAGCAACCCGTTCTCGCAAATTTAATAAGTCAATATTGACTTATTAAATATGTGCATAGGTGACATACTTAACATAATAGATACCCTTAAAAAGATTCATAGAAAACACCGACCTTACCTAACCTTGTTAGTATCTTAAGATAAGCATCTTATTGCTTCGTAATTACAATTATTACCTAACCTATAATAGGTATAGGTTAAGTTATAATTGTAATTACGAAGTAATAAGATGCTTATCTTAAGATACTAACAAGGTTAGGTAAGGTCGGTGTTTTCTATGAATCTTTTTAAGGGTATCTATTAGGTTTAGTATATCACCTATGCACGTAGTTAATAAGTCAATATTGACTTTACGAATTTGCGAGAACGGGTTGCATGAAAGGTATGACGAGAAACATTTATTATGGAGAAGTAAATGCCATCAGTAGACTTCAACCCCTCATTAAAAAGAGCAGTAGCATATGAATGGCAGTGAAAATATTCGTTAAAAAGGCAGTACAGTATGACAAAACTGTAGGGAAGGTAGGTAACAATATGAAGGGACAAACTGCAGACATGTGCAGAGAGAAAAGCCTGCAAGTAGGCAATCTGTGCAGTAAAAATACGGCAAAAATTAAAAATAAAGAGGGTTTTCAACAGGGACAGCAGTCATAGCACACACGAGATTAAAGTGCAAAGCATCGAAGGCAATATCGATTACAGTAGTCTTTTAATAATACAGTAGCACAATGATTTTACATGTAAGAAAGAAGGGCTGAGGGTAAAATTAATAAGGTGGGGGCGTCAATTTTTCAATTTTGACAGCACTTGGGGGAGACAAGTGCAAAAACGGTGTGTATTCACAACCCAGAAGGTGCAATTACTTTTTTGTTTAGTCAAGTAAGGGTGTTGGTGCACTAGTTCACAGGTGACATGTGACAAGACTGGCAGGTGCAAATATCAATCTTAATAGTTTTACATTACCCTATGTACAAGTTTACTTCCATAAAGGATTAAAGGCAGGTGGTGGGAAATGTTTTCCTTGCAAGTCATAGGACAATTTTTCACAGTAGAGCTTAAAACCATGCTTTGTAGCCCAGGCTGAAACACTATTGACCACAAGCGTGTGGTGCTGAAGGAAAAATCTGATACGGCAACAAGAACAAAGTGTGGAATAAACCCGTCGAGAGCGAGAAAAGACCGCCGAGAGCAATAAAGACCATAAAAACACTGCCATGGAGAAAAGAGACTCAAGGCACACTTTAAAACTCTGGTAAGAGAGGAAGCCTTGAAGGAAGGGGCAAAGTAGGATGAAAGAATAACAATGAATCTTGGGTAGACCACAGCTCTGGTTCAAGGAAGCACCCAGAGGACTGCTCACAAACATTTCACTATGCTTAACACCCCCCCCCCACAGTGAAAATATTAATTCTTAACCATACTTTCCATATAAAGTACATTGTAAATGATTATCATTTTCCAAGTTCATAAAAACGTATCACAGGTTCTTGTACCTGGATGGGGTTCTGGGAGTTCTACTCCCAAAGTCTGGCTTAACTCCAGACTGAATCTTACTCTATGAATCAAAATGTTAAATTTTCTTTGAAATTATATGGCATTCTAAAATGATTTAACTGGGTACTGCATCAATTTATACTAGAAATATTTTATTTGAGAATTATACAGTAGTATAAGGAAGGAAAATAAGGAACTTTTTGAAAGCACTTCTTTCCAACACCAAACATTATTGAATAATAGCTTTTACAGTATTTCTATTTAAGAAAATATAATTAAGTACAATTTGAGTAACAGTACTTCACTTTTTGACTTCGTAATACACTGAAAACTGGTCCCAATAGCTCTAACCACTGGCTTACAAAAAGTGTAATTAAACCATTCTCCTAAAATTCAAAATGAATCGTACATAGTACATACTTCCAGAACAAATTAACTTCATTTCTAAAAATGTGTAGGAAAGCATTAGCGAGCAGGCCGAGTGTTGTGGCTTCTCCCACTACCAGCACTTGCTATGAAAACAGGTCACACTGATATCTGGCTGGACCCCAGAGAATTATGTAGACAAACAATTACTGTACTCTACAGTACATGGATTATTACCGATACCCAAAGACAACACTTTCAAATACTTTAGGTGTTGGCATGCTGTATTTATTTCTGCCGTTGATTTAACTCGGTGTAATTTTATATTAAAATTAGCTTTGTCAGGGACAGGAAGACTATATACTTTAGACTTGTATCAAGGTCCCCCACCAAGGTCAAATTACTGGCCCTTCACAGGATACAACCCCACAACAGTTGCCTAACTCGCAGATACAGTACATAGTTACAGCTAGGTGAACAGCTGCATTAGGTGAATAGGAAACGTACCCAACCAATTCTGTCGCACCAGCAAAGTAAACCTGGGATCCCCAAATCGACAGCCAGGAACAAGATTAACTATTTATTACATTAAATGAACACATTAAATGCAAAATTTGCAAGGTACTGAGACAAGAAAAAAAAGGGTTTCAAAATTCTTCTATTAACGATAAATTTACCGAAATGTTAATTTTTTTACTTTTTTAGGGTTTCAATTTTGGAGTTGTGTGATCAACATACAGCAGCCAGTTTGGTAGTACACGACACGTTAACATGATGGGCGACCACCAGCACACACGCCCACTACACCCATATATTGCCAAGCCTAAATAACATTTTAAATATTTAAAAATAAATTCAATTATATACACTTATAAAATAAACAATGAACACAGTACATCTAGATAAGCAAGTTAAAATCTATAAAAACAATTATATTGTAATTCTAACAAAATTAACAGTCTTTTAAAGAGATGAATAAAAAAATATATTATCTAAATATCAAAAAACAATTACCAGGAACCCAATTATCATTTCAGTAGATATTTTTATAAATATTTCACCAGTGAAAAGGCTGCAATTTATTTTATATATCAAAACAATGAATCGATCTAGAGAGATCCGAGATACAGTGTAATGAAAAGATAAGACCTGCTACATATTACTGCCTTGGAATTTGTAAATATGAATCTGTTCGACGCATTTTAATGATACCGGGTACTTGTGTAATGCAGCGTCTCCACTGGAATTATGTTAGGATTGCAAACTTTGTAAAGAGTATCTCAGCTATGTGGAAACACATACAATGTGTTACTTGTGAATTGTGATGGGTCACTTATAACCTCACTGAGCTACTAGTGTCATAATGTTGTGTACATCTTGAACTATTACCACACTTTCTTTACACTAACAACCTCACTTAATTTGTGCATTACATTAATACTTAAGAGTAAAAAAATATCTTTTCTGAAATGTCAGAAATTTTTAATATATACACAACTTTTCATTCGAAGTATTGTCCCTCCAGGAGGAAACCCAATAGTGCTAATGCACTAAATTAAGGTGTTGTCTATGGACGCAGCACCTACATACCGATTTTCAAAAGTAGAATAGATAAATTCACATCTACTGTAAATAAAATCAAATTTAATTGTAAATATATACAGTGCTTATCTTAACCTGAAGCATTTTTCAACTAAGGATTGAATACATTATACATTGTACCTTCTTAGGAATGTCATTTAACTAAAGATGGCCATAAAAATCACTAAATTTATGAGTAACATTATAGGTACTAGTAATACCAGTTGGCTTCAGTCACCCATAGAAGCCCAACTGTGGGAGTATGAAGGATGCACTGCTTCCAATACATAGCTTTATTTTACCTACACTAAAGTGCCACTACATCATCTACTGAAATAATCTCCTTCTCACCCTATCAATATATTAGTTTTCATTTTTTTTTTATCCACTTTAATCTTTTCACACTTCATTTCTACATTCTCACTTGTAAGTGCCAGAGAAAGGTAGCTCTCATTTTCTAGGGCAAGCAAGTGGAGACTGCTTCATTTATATGTAAACCAAACAAACATGTTAGTATTTGAGAGGTTTGTACATCTGGCCATCTCAAAATGTGGAACCCAGAAGGAACAATATATCAAGCATTTATTATAAATAAAATAATTATGTAATTTGAGCTTTATGAATTATCTGATACACCTGATGGAATGTACCTAAATACAGTATATACTGTACTCTGTATCCCGAATATGTACTAAAGGCACAAAGTGGCAAACCAAAATAATGTAAAAGAGTATATGTGATGAGTAGGTTGTCACAATATAATGATTATTAATTATGCAAGTTATCCGTAAAAGAATTAATGCACGTTTTCACCCAAGTATGTCACCTTATTATTGTATGAACCTTCAATGGCAAATACTGTACATTGTACAACAAATTCTATGAACCATTAGCAGGTACAGCTTCTCCCCCAGAACTACCATTTAGTGTGGAAGACACATTTGGCGGTACATTAGCAACATTTTGAGCCTTGGCCGCTTTTAGAATTTTCTCCGCTCCTTTATCCAACAGTGCCTCGGCGAGAGAGATTCCAAGCTGGTTTGCTCGTGTCATGAACACTTTGTGCTCAGGGAGAGGAACTATTCCACAGAAAGTGATTGAAGTCTTCGCTACCTTGGTTGGTGGTTGAATGGATTCTGAAGAAGTGTCAGGCTCCTGAGATGGTAAGGACATTGTGTGCAAAATTTCCTCAGACCCATCCAAGCTCCATACTCCACCTTTAAGAGTCACACTATCCTCCGTCACCTGCAACAGTTGATGAAATTTTATTTAATGTTTTTAAACAAAGTAGCCAAGGCACATACCTGTAAGCCTGTTAATAACCTGTGCAGAGTAACAACCAACACTGCCATGCCTTTGGGTAAAGTAAATATTAGGAAAGCCACTTATAAAACATGCAGCCTGTCCATTAAAAATAAATTTAAAATAAATGTGCCACAATGGAATTGAATCAACTGAAACACAGTAAAGACCAACCCCTATTATCTGGATCAACAGTTACCAAGATTCTGATATTATCTGGACATTAAACTGTCAGATTCTGCACCCTCTAGTATCCATTATATGTCAGCATGATTCAGCAGTGGAAGACACATTTATACAAAATAACTGAATTGGTTTGCTACATAAATGCGTGAAATTTATTAAAACACCATTGCAAGCTCAGTTCGGAGGAAGTGAAAAACAAATTTAATTCAGAAAATAGTTATGAAACCATCTTTTAAATGTGAACTATCATAAAGAGTAAGTTTTGGGCATATGAAAATCTTATGGGACTAGTTTGATAACGATCATATGACTAATTTTAATTTAGAGAATGAAAAATTCTGAATATTGACCCAAATCTAATTACAGTTTTAATAGGGGTCTATAAAAACTGTCATAGAAAGTAGCCAAAAGAAATAGTTTGGGGGGTGTAGTATAGTCAATGGGGCTCATTTTGGAGGAAATCTCAAGGCAAATTTTAACTACTTTTGTCCAGTGGAGGTACCAGAAATGTTATTCTGATTATGATTACGAGTCCATATCTACATTTAATGAAGTGAGTTCAAGACACTTCATAGAAAATCTTGAAGTAAAGAAAGTCAATAAGCCTGGTTCAGTTACACATCCAAGAGGTTATGGCACTATCCTTGAAAATAAGAATTAGGGGCAGAGCCTGGAATACTGGGATTAGAATAAAATTGCAATAGACAGGTTCTCCTGGTTCATCAACCTGTCAGATGATCCATCATCAACCTGCCAGACAATCCATTATCAACCTGCCTGATGATCCATCATCAACCTGCCTGATGATCCATCATCAACCTGCCTGATGATCCATCATCAACCTGCCTGATGATCCATCATCAACCTGCCTGATGATCCATCATCAACCTGCCTGATGATCCATCATCAACCTGCCTGATGATCCATCATCCGACAGGTTAAAATTCAAATTCCACTCAGACATGCAAAAGAGTAGTTACTAGAAAACTGCAGTGTATTGCAGTTGGAACCATGGCACAAGTGGCAGACCCCCCCCCCCCAAGACTGGTGTGGTGTGAGAACACAAATTACAACTTTAGTACATAAAACAAACTATATTTTAGACTTGTATTTATGTTCATTTCACTCCTTTTCACCCTCGATGTGAGGAATTCTATGGTAGGTCCCTCCTCGGGAATCTTCATCGCCTTTACGTTTTGTAGTATAAGGGCCATCACCCTTGGGCATAACTATTGTGTATGCCCTTCAAATTGATCTAGATAAAATAAGTGCTTATGGCAAATGGAATTCAATATGAATAAATGCCATGTTATGGAATGTGGAATTGGAGAAAATAGACCACACACAACTTACAAATTATGTGGAAAGGAATTAAAGAACTCGGAAAGAAGTTAAGTGAGGTGGTGGTGAAGGCCAAAACCGTCAGTAGTTTCAAAGTGTTATACGACAGAGTACTGGGAAGACGGGACACCACAAGTGTAGTTCTCATCCGGTAACTACACTTAAGTAATTGCATGTAGGTGTGTTCCTTTACTTTATATTATTAGTCTAGTGCCAACATTTTAGTATTTTGTGTACAAAAAAATTACACAGCTTGATTTAAAGTCAACAAGTTTCCACGGAAGACAATTATGCTGAAACAAGAAAATTCACCAACAGAGAAGAATGTCCGAAATTAGGTAAAACTTTTAGCACAGCTCGAGATGAAGAAAATTAATATTTTGGAGGGAATGTAGAGTACTGTAGCTATTGTAGTAAATAACTACCACTCTCACAACCACAGTTCTTAAGAGGCATGCATAGTAACAAAGCTAAGATTGATTTGACAGTTTTGTTGCACAAGAGATGTGTTACCATGAAAAGAGATTTTCATTTAAATGTTTAGCAAAATGCCAAGCATGAATTTCAAACTTTCTAAATATATTAGTGTGTAATTATTAAACCCTCAAATTATAGCTTTCAAGAAATGAACAGAAAAAATATATACAATTACACAAGCATATACAGCAAGCAGATCCTAAAAAAAGTGATTTACTAGATACCAAATGTGGTTTGGTATACACCGACAATTATACAAATTATTCATGACATGAAACACTCGAGTACCTTGGTGTGAACAGCTACAGGAGCAGAACATCCGCCTTCTAGCGTGCGCATCAAGGCTCTCTCTGCAACAGCTTCAACCATGGTGTTGGGGTCAGCTATCTTAGCCAGCATATCTAGAATAGCAGTATCTCCTTCCCGACATTCAACTGCTAGTGCTCCCTGGCCTACTGCATACATGCAAAGGTCATCACTTAAATACTGGAAACAGATAAAAAAGTAACTAACATCAAATTGCAAAGGCATCAACATGCATATTATTTAGTTATAACAAGTGAACACAGTAAATTTTTTTTTTTTAGTTTAATGTACTGTAGAGCACTTGCAACTTTATTTACCAATGGAGGTCCATGGATCTAACCAAGTATGTTTTCAAATTTACTTTAAATGCATAAATGCAGTATTTCAAGGTTTGAACAGACTGTTTTGCATAAATACAATATCCAAACAAAGCCAACATACTGGCATTTAAAGCCAGGAGTTTAAATGACATTTAAACCCAGAGATTTTACACCAAAATAAGTTAGCAATTGTATTAATTAATTGTATGGTATTAACAAACCTTAATACAGAAAATACTTTACATTAAATTTTTGATTACTAACATTTACTACATATTAAATACATTACTGTAATTGTTTGTATAACATCATCCTTGATTCTGAAATGCATCCTACTTTTCCCACAAGATCCAGTTCACTCTTGCACTAAATTTAGTTGGAAAGCATTCCTGTGTAGTGTATTACCGAGTACTGTAATTATGACCGTATTGGTGTATGATAATTTTGGTGACACGCTGGTTATTATATCAGATGTGGTGGGGAAAAAAAAAAGCTCAATGTATAAGGAAGTGTTTGATCATTCTTGCCATGATAAACATTGTGTACATTAATGTAGATGCTGCCTCTTGACCACAGGATGACCAAGTCATTGGCTTCAGATCGGGTAAAGAATGGTAAGAGGGTTAAACCTAAGCTGATTGTATACACCAAGGTTGGGTGTATACAATCAGAAAACAAGTTTGAATACAAGAAGAATGAAACTTGTGACTCCATCATGCCCTACAGTAGAGTTTATACAAATTTTGTTTATGAAATTAAAATGTATACAATGCTAAAATATTACAATCCTAGAATACTTAGATTTTGAAAATATCTATTTTAAGAAACTATGCAGTGGAGTTTCACTTTAACTACAATATGACAATCGAGTCATATAATTACTGTCTATATAAACAAGAGAAATCCATAAAATTGGGATTTGCATTTTGTGCATATAAATTTTGGTATTAAATTATAAACAAATAAAGGTTCAATCATTTGTGCTAATAAAATCACATTATTTATGGTAGAAAAAAGTGAAAGAATAGAAAAAGTGGTAAACTAGAAATATCTAACAGAAATACCTGTGCAATGAAGGGACCTGAAACCAACTTCTGCATTGTAATGCCTTTGTGAGGCCTCACTCTATTGTACAAAATATAAATTACATAAAAACTGCTGAATGTGAAATGAGCATCTAATGTAGTATATCTAAAGATGAAAACAATTAATTTTGAAGCTGGAATAAATATAATATACAAATAGATCTCTTAACAAACAGACTGTACCAAAAGAAAAGTATGTACATTAAGTACAACCATCATAATGCTGGAAAAGATAACCAAGATTTGTTACACCAGTGTGAAAACAATATATTGTACACCAAATGCATTGCTCACAGACTGCTTCACAAAACAATCCTTATGTACATGAAGGCCATAGCAAAATAGATGCCAAGAGATTAGTTGATAATACTGTTTACTAACTTGAGAAATTCTGTTTTTCCAGCCCATTCTGACGACTCCAGCAGCAGCAAGAACAAGGGCAGCATAATCGTCTGCATCATCCAGCTTTCGGAAGCGGGTGTTCAAGTTTCCTCGCACACTCTTAAACACTAGGTCTGGGAACCTTCGCTTCAATTGGGCACTGCGTCTTAAGGAGCTGGTGCCTGCAAAAACAGCCGTAATGTTGTACTGTGACATGGAGAAAAAGACACAGCATTACCCGTTATACTGTACACTCACGCTTTATACATAATATCCATTATCTACAATATTAATATCCTAGAGTTGCATTTCTTCTGTTAATGCTAGGGAGAAAAACCAATTAGATCATTTGCCCCCCATGAAAGTCTTCTTCCAATTGCCAAGGCCAATTTTGCTCTTACCAGAAGGACCCTCGATTGTGGTAAAGTAATCAAGGGTCCCGCACCACGCGACCCACCACGGGACGCACCAAGGGTCCCACACCACGCGACCCACCAAGGGTCCCGCACCACGCGACCCACCAAGGGTCCCGCACCACGCGACCCACCAAGGGTCCCGCACCACGCGACCCACCAAGGGTCCCGCACCACGCGACCCACCAAGGGTCCCGCACCACGCGACCCACCAATGGTCCCGCACCACGCGACCCACCACGGGTCCCGCACCACGCGACGCACCAAGGGTCCCGCACCACGCGACCCACCAAGAGTCCCGCACCACGCGACCCACCAAGGGTCCCGCACCACGCGACCCACCAAGGGTCCCGCACCACGCGACCCACCAAGGGTCCCGCACCACGCGACCCACCAAGGGTCCCGCACCACGCGACCCACCAAGGGTCCCGCACCACGCGACCCACCAAGGGTCCCGCACCACGCGACCCACCAAGGGTCCCGCACCACGCGACCCACCAAGGGTCCCGCACCACGCGACCCACCAAGGGTCCCACATCACATGAGCCTTGGCCCTGGATGAAGCACAATAACATGTTGATAATCTGGCTGCAATGGATGAAATCCAGTCCAGTTATGCCTATTTGTACCTCATACAGGTCAAATGGCCATTTAAACAAATAGTTCCCACTAATCAGGATTTGCAGTAATAACAAATTCAAGTTATTATTATTTAAAATAATCTAATTGGTTTATGTAATTTTGTTTTCAAAATACAAACTATTATCCATGCCAATGGGCCTAAAAATTAAACTCAGTATCAATGTGTTTCAGGCCCTAACCAGATAAAATTAATCTGGTTAATTTATCATACATGAAATATTCCAACAAAATAGGCACAGTATTTGATAATTTTCCTTGGTTAATCCAGAACATTAATGTTCAGTATGTCTCATGATGAAATTTGTACACTTATGGATTTTTGGATTTTTATTGATATGAATAAATTTATCGGAATAAACTTTTACTGTACTTAACACTTTCGCGTTCCACAGACTGAATAGCTCGTCACTCATTTTTCTACTGAATGTGTTCCAACGACGCAATACTGAGTCACTCATTAAAACATTTTTTAAAAATTTAAATTTTATCAGATCAATCTGGTAGTGGTTTTAAAATAAGCGCCTTTAGATTGCACACAATTTGATACCAAAATCAAAGATATAACATGAAACTTGATGTCCAAACACTTGAAATATTATAAATAGGCCTATGGTCCGAATATTAAAATATATGTTAAAATTCTATTTATTGTCCTATTATCTTGGGACTAGTTTTAAAATGCGCGCCTTTTTATTGTGAACAATTTGATACCAAAATGAAAGATGTAACACAAATATTTATGTCAGAACACTGGAAAGGTATAAATAAATTTGTGATGATGAGCGTCCAGAATTACAATATTTGTTAAAAATCCAGTTATTGCTCTATTATTCTGGGACTAGTTTTAAAATAATCGCCTTTTTATTGCGAACAATTTGATACCAAAACGAGCGACGTAGCACGAAAGTTGATGTTATCAAATTGAACGAGTTGAACATTAGGTTGCAATGTACAAAATGGTGCTCGTTCACGGGTAACTTCAGGCTTTTCTGCGGGGAGGCACTCCAGCCTTTTGTACATTTTATTCATACACATCTATAGGGAATTTAATTGCGAACACAATGATACCAAAACGAGCAACGTAGCACGAGAATTAAGGTAAAAAAATGGAACGAGAATGCACATGTTACTGATTTTGTGCGTTTTTGCCGACTTTACGCTTTGCTGTTGGGAGTCACGCTAGGCTTTTGGACATTATATTTATACACACCTGTAGAGAATTTAATTGCGAACACAATGATACCAAAACGAGCGACGTAGCACGAGAATTAAGGTGAGAAAGCTGGAATGAGTATACACATTTGGGTGTCACCGCGCGCTTACCCGCACGGAGGGGCCACTATCCCCCTGTCAACCGCGAGTTTCCACGGAGCGCGAAAGTGTTAATTTATGTGGGCAGAAACTACTTGTAAGATACTGTAAACCTGAAAGTTGAATACCGTTTTGTACTTTAGATCATGCAGTAAGAATCCTTACCTATGACAGAGCCTTCAGGCAGTGTTGCTAAGGTACACTCCGCATACTTAGGGTGCATGATGACAGCATCTCTGGGATCCTCACGCTGCAACACTGCCCCTATAACCATGCCTTCCGGTAATATTGTGGGAAGATCCTAGTGAAATATTGAATCTGTTTATTACCATGCTCTGGTTATTTCTGACATCACACACAAATTATACCTCACGGTTTTCAATATTATCTTTGGTATGTCCCTATCAATTAGAACATAAGAACAATGTAACTGCAGAAGGCCTATTGGCCCATATGAGGCAGCTCCTATTTATAACCACCCAATCCCACTCATACACATGTCCAACTCACGTTTGAAACACTCGAGGGACCCCACCTCCACCACGTTACGCGGTAATTGGTTCCACAAATCAACAACCCTGTTACCGAACCAGTATTTACCCAAGTCTTTCCTTTCCTTCCAAGTCTATCCAATTCAGATAAAGCAAACCCTCCACCAACCACATAACATTCTTAAACCCCTGGTTCCCAACTGCTGGGTCGCAACCCCTTTGGGAACAATTCCAAAAAGGTTGGAAACCACTGCCTTAAACAATGAATCAAATCTGTCCACCAGAGCTCCCTTTTGAAATCTGAATGTCAAAAGTATCTAAATTCCAAAGATGACGCAGTGAAATTCTGAACACTGATTAGTTACAAAGTATTTTTTATCATATCTTTTAATACTCCCATGTCTAAGCTAATGTTGCTCTTTTAATTGTTACTAGAGTATTCAATATAATACTTCTATATTTTATAACTGTTTTACTATACTTGTGCCGTACTAAAAATTGTACTAAAGTCTGCATGTGACATTTTTTCTGTGGCGTCCAGACCAACCATGAAGGCACACATACCCAATGTGTGTGTTTTCCTTGTGTGTGAGTGTGGGCTACCATCTTGTTACTCAAGCACTGTCACCAACATTTCTCTGGATATATTAGTCGAGTTAAAGCCATGCCATCCAGTAAGATCAGTAAGGGTGTATCAGGCAAGGGAAGAAACACGATTATGACGCAGGAATATGGCATTACAGCATGGAGTGTGAAAAAATCTGTTAAATCCATTTGCAGAATGTTAAGAACAGTCTTCCTACCAACTTTCTCTAAACACTCCATGTTCCTCTGACTGCAATTAATTTTATCTTTTTAAGTCTTCTTTCAATGCAATTTATTCTTGTACCTTTATATTCCGACTGCCTGACTAAAACAACTTATTAATGCTAATATCCAAATTTAATTTAATTAATTTTGGAATCGTTTTTGTTGGGCAAACGGTAACTTAATATGGCGCTAATCTCGTTTGTATTTTTGTAAATGGACTCGAACATTACAAGAAAAAGTTGGAGCCTTGGAAACACTATTGAGGATATTTCAAACCAAATTCTATGATTTGTTCTCATTTTGAGTCAGGAAAGTTTTCGCTCAATCAGGCATGGTCCTGCTACCTTTTAAAAATGAGTATTAGGGCTGGGGACATGAAAAATAAACTAGGCGTGGTTAAATTTTTTTTAAAGACATGTTCAGTTGGTTGCATATTATATTATACAGTACTGTAGGTTGAAATGAGATTTTGCCAAGGAAAATTAGTCCATAAAACTTGGGAAATGCATCCTGGAGGCATCTCGGATTGCAACAATTCCCCTCATTGCAATGAAAATTGGGGTGGGTCTTATACAGTCTGTTGAATTTAGGTTGTACTGCACAGTACTTCGACAAATTTGGTAATAGTAAATATCTAATTACTATTCAGTGTGTGTTTAAACTAGGCAATACATGTTCATCTACATAGTCTTGTTGCTGCTATAATAAATAACTTTTCTTTTTTTACTATTTAAAATTTTATTTCCTCGTATGACATTGCAACATTCCTAAAGTAATCCTTTATATGGTAAATATATACAGTAAGACACTCCCTATCAATCTCAAGGAATTATTTCTACTCTAGTATCTTGATTTAAGTTCATTAATGTATGATAGAACAAAGTACCATACTGTATATAAAACTTGTATGTACAGTTAGTTCTTCTGGCAAAGGAGATACCCGTCCAGTATACTCTACAGATTAATGTGCGACAAGTTTTAAGGTGTCTAAAAGTAAAAGATCATGGCAAATGAGCAGGAAATTATATTGGATATCAGGGTGGAGAGAGAAGTGCTGCAGCCTGGAGTACGACTGGAAAAGAACTGGAAATGTTTAAGAATCGGTCAGGTAACAAAAGTGAAGGGTACAATAAAAGCCCTAGTTATGAATAAATAATGAATAAATAGTAAGGACAGATGACTGAATGGCAAGTTGTGAACTGCTAGTGTTAAGGGGTGTGCAAAATATTAAGAGCTAGGACAGTGGAAATGTAGAGTCTGAGGATAGTATGTGGTGTTATCACAATAAATAGTGGCAGGGAAAGTTATAAAATATGAAACACACTGATTCATAAGACTAAGAAGCATACTCATATGTGATATCAATGTGAATGTTGGATGAAAGAGTGGCAAAGAAAGCCAAGTGGAAGCAATGTATCAAAAGGAAATAAATGAAGGAACACAGGTGGCTTACTGACTTCCTAATCTATGAAGAGACTTACACAAGTGTGGAGTATTTGTTGGAGTGTGATGGTACTGTTCCTTGTTATGGTACAAAGTATAAGTAGTATGTATGAATGAGCATACAATTAGTAGCTTTAACCCTTTTTCCCTGTATGTATTGCTTTTCCCATCATTATGAAAGTAAGGAATGATAATTATTACAATTATGTAAAAGCAAAAATTTTTTACAAATCATATCGTCAACCAATCACTATTTCCATTCCACATACTGTACTTTGAGCAGTTAAGCTGATCGCTACAAAACTTTCAAGACTAACCTTCAGAGAGTGCACAACCATATCCACAGTCTTCTCCTCCAGAGCAAATTCTAACTCCTTTGTAAAGAGGCTCTTGCTACCAATCTTTGACAGTGCCACATCTAGGATCTTATCGCCTTTAGTTTTCATTGACACTGTTTGGTATAACAAAAAGTAATTAACAAATTTGAAATTGGATAAGCAATCTCAATCTATATCTCAATGACAAGTTATATCTAATTTTGTGCATGTTAAAATCAATACTGTACTACTACTATATACTGTATATAATATATAGGGAAGCTTATACTGCTCAGTGTAGTTTTATTTATCAAATATCCATTTATCCAATATCACAAAATTAAGTGAATGCCTCTGCTTTACACAAGCCAAATACTGTATATTTGTATATTACATTACAGTATTTACAATGTACCCTATGTCAGTCTACTGATTTAAAAAAGACAATTACCAATTTCAGACTTTAGATGTGGATGTACTTTTAGTAGCGCAGCTCTTGCCATCTCCGTCTGCTTAAGGGCCAACTGCATATGAAATAAAAATGTACAATTATAATATGAGTAATATGAATGACAATAGGCAGCACAACATTTTTGTTCATTGCTAATTTGTCAGTAGTTCTAATTCTTTTAACTTTATAATATTTCTACTGAAAGAAATATGTTAAAAGTTTATTTTGTGCAAAAAGGATCAAAACATTTGTTATAGCTTAAATAATAATATAAAAAAATATAACCATAAAAATGTTCTTACATCAGCTATTTTTAAAAAATGTATAATAAGCACTTCATTTTTGTGATGTATGTACTAGAGGCAGACAAGTATACAGCACCAATGTCATCCAAACACAGTAATTGAGGTTGCATTTTTTGTTGTTTACAGCTGCAGTGCCAACAAACATTATCTTATGTGCACACGTGTGTGTGTGTGTGTGTGTGCGCGCACATGTGTGTACACAAAACTGCCAAATCATGATGATGGTGAGTCACACCTGGAGTGCATATTCAGGAAAAGCAACACTCCACTTACTGGCTGCCTTATCTGCTTGATACCTGCTTGATGGGGTTCTGGGAGTTCTTCTACTCCCCAACCCCGGCCCGAGGCCAGGCTTGACTGGTGAGAGCTTGGTCCAACAGGCTGTTGCTTGGAGCGGCCTGCAGGCCTACACACCCACTACAGCCCGGTTGGTCCGGCACTTCTTGGAGAAAACTATCTTAAAGATGTCTATGGTTGTTCCGGCAATATTTCTTATGCTCACTGGGAGGATGTTGAACAACTGCGGACCTCTGATGTTTATGCAGTGTTCTCTATCATTATCTTTAAATGACTATTTGGTTGCATTATAATTGTTATATTTTAAGCTTTCTGCTCTGCACCATAGTACTTTATAGCAAACTTGCTATTTTAATCCTTTCTTGAAGTAGTGCTGGAACAAATTGTTCTCAGCTGTTGACAGTAAAATACTGGAAGATCAGAGGTCATTTATTTACCATTATATTAACATAATATATAGCTGCCTAATGACTGCCTAATACAAATATTTATGACGACATCTTCACACATGATATACAAGTTTAACAGAAAAAGAGCCAAGCCAGACTGCCTGTGTACAACTGGACTGGATTGAACACAGGCTACTCAACTGGACTGGATTGAACACAGGCTACTAACACCAGCATAGTAAAGTTATATTGTAACAGGTACACCAAGGCAAGTAGGAAGGAGAGCTAGACCTCAGTTCTCTGTACTGATCGTTAAGTACAGCCACAGTACTGCCAGAATCATTACAGGAAACAAGCCCACCATTGTTTCTGGCAATTAATAATAAATATTTTTTTTTTTGCAGGGATATTAGGGCCCGCTTTTGTCGTTGACAAAGTACGTATGTATATACACTTCAAGCTTGCATCGAGGTTCCCCCCACCAAGATCAACCTACATAACCTTTCTAGAGTACAACCCCACAACAGTTGACTATCTTGCAGGCACCAATTTACTGCAAGGTGAATAGAGGCATTAAGTGAAAGGAAATTAAGTCAACTGTACCCCGAGACCCTACATGATTATATATCAGACTGCCGCACGCACTGTGTTCCCCATATGCCTTGTGCCAACACTGCCATATATAAACAAATAATTTTTAATATAGTAAGAGGAGGCCTCGAGTGCTTGTGAGAGCCCACGTTGGACAACACTTTGGTGTTAGTTAATCACAACATATGTTTCCCTTTATAAAACACCGCATTAACATGTAATTCCAACCAAAACTACTACACACACACAATAACATTATACCAGCTGCCAATATAACATCACTAGGGGCAACAATATTGGTAAGGACACTGCACCAGGTGCTGATAACATTACATAAATAGGTGGTGCTGTGGGAAAACATTGGCCAGGTGGATACACAGGTATCCACCAGCTGGGGGGTAACCGCAGTAGTCAACACCTGCTGGTGAAGCAACTCGCCTCACTGTCCCTGGAGCCGATCCTGACGAGGGTGTGGGTGTGAGGAGAGGCCATAGTGAGGGAGAGCCTCCTGCACCAGCTGCCACCACCACCACCTGCTTCTGGTCCTCGCCGGCGACTGACCCCACCACAGCCTACCACACACAGTCGCTTCGTACACAAACCACAATTACTTATTTATTTATTTATATACAAGAAGTTACATTAAGGGTTAACAGAGAATATAGAAAATAAGTTGAATTAACATTGTTGTAAAGCCACTAGCACGCATAGCGTTTCGGGCAATAATAATTTTAATTTAACCGTTACAAACTAAAGCAAACTTTATTTGTAACTTTTCTTATTTACTTTTTAGTTTTTATTAACAATCTTAGGTATACACAGCAATGTGCTGCTGCCCTATTCTATATGAAAGATTACACAGTGTAGTTAAAAAAAAACTAGCTATAAGTTCATCTAATATTCCCATCTTACAGGATGGTTAGTCATACAGTACATGGAATCAGAGGAGAAAATACCTTCCTTATTGACCTGATTTACCTGATTTTGTCTGTACTACATGCTCCTGATGGCCACTAATACTAGTGACCTCAACTCAATGAGGACAGGAAGCCGGCGGCTTGTCGAAGATCCCCTCCACCTCCCCCCCCCTCCATTTGCCTTGATTTTTTTCAGGTAGACTTTAAATCCTATTATAACAAACTTAGGAATTCGCAGCAATTTGCTGCTACCCTGTTCTATATAAAGGATTTCAGAATGTAGATAAAAAATTAGCTGAGTTCATTTAATATCCCCAACTCACAGGACTGAGGGGAGCACATGAAATGAGAGTCCATAAAGAAATGTATTCATTTTTTATATTACATTTTATTCGATAGACTAGGATAAATTCAGTTGAAGTAGGGTTTAAAATACACGTGGAAAGTGTCTCCAATACGAAGTGACCACTGGATATCTCTGGGCCGAAATTTCGTACAGAAACGAAACTGTACTTTGCGTACATAAATAGTTGTAGGGACCCTTAATGTACGTAACTTACAGTGTGAGAAATACTTTTATACGAAATGACCATTCACGTGTTTTGCAATTTTGACTATTATATATTTCGTTTACAATAATATTTTATTTCATGTTTATATATATTTACAAGAAAGTAGAATGGATTGTGTAAATAAATTAACAAAGGCAAAGTATAGAGGTTCTGTAGTGAAGTGGTTAAAGCAAATAAGTTACCTCTGTAATCCTTTACACCACCTCCCACGGGATGGGTATGGGGTGCATAATAAAGAAAGAAATTGAAATTGAATTACTGGCAGAATTGTAATTTATCAAATTAATACATGCATTTAAAATATATATAAACAGTCTATTTGTATATTTATTAATTATGCATAAATATTTCATTAGTAGTAATGAAAATATAAATATCTATGTAAATATACTGAAACTATATAAATCTTAAAAAATCAAAATTGAAAACAAATAGGCAATAATATAGCTTGAAAATCTATATAAAACGATTAAAAATTTATTTTGCAATTTATTTGTTATAAAAATTAACCTACATTAGTTAAATAATAAATATATTAGAATTATATGTGAGCGAGGCGTCCCGTTCCTGCGTTCCTGTGGTCGGAGCAAGCGGACCGGCGTGGACGAGGAACACACACTGTTGTTTACACGTGGGAGGCGGCCGACCGGGTTGTGTAGTTGGTGGTTCCTCGCCTTTTAGTACTCCTATAACCTCATGGGTAAGCCTGGTGAGTAGCCTAAGGATCGTTAATGACCTCCAAGTGTTCATTGTGAGAGAAGGGAGACGGGTCATCAGTGTATTACTGTGATGTACCTCATGGCCAGTGGCGTTGTTGATGGTCTCCACGTGATGGCTAAAGGAGCAGCTATTCAATAATTTGTGTTTTGTACTTATACAAATCATACAGTGGATAATTTGAATTGAGCTTGCATGCATTTTTATTACGATTGTGTTGTTTACAAGGTCACTAATGAGGCGTAGTAGTATTTGGCTATGGAGCAATCGTCATATAAAACGTCTACCTTGCATTGTGTGTTTTGTTTCAGATTTCTCACCCCGTGGAGGTGGTGGTGGTGGAGGAGGCTTCCGTGGAGGCGGAGGCGGTGGTGGCTTCCGTGGAGGCCGAGGTGGTGGTCGTGGAGGATTTTCACCCGGAGGTCGTGGAGGGTTTTCACCTGGGGGTCGTGGAGGATTTTCACCAGGAGGACGTGGTGGCGGCGGTTTCCGTGGACGTGGTGGTGGAGACCGTGGCGGTGGCAGAGGGCGAGGTGGACGTGGAGGAAGAGGTATGTGATGCTTCACTCTTATTTATAAGCCCAACCACTTGGGCTGAATGGTAATGCCAGTCTTGCTTCATGCAGCTCGGCGTTCAATCCCCGACCGTCCAAGTGGTTGGGCACCATTCCTTTCCCCCATCCCATCCTAAATCCTTATCCTAATCCCTTCCAAGGGTTTTATAGTCGTAATGGCTGGGTGTTTTCTCCCAATAGTTTTATTTATAAGTTAGCAGTAATGTCTTGGCTTGACTACTAGATCTGTACTACATGCTCTTGATGATGATCTTGCTAAGTGTATTTCTTAGTACAGCTGCATCAGTAATGTCACAAACCAATTTATTCTTGTTGGGTTAGGTTTATTTAAAAAGGAGTAGCAGTGATGGCACAATTAGACTTGAGAACATTTGTTAACCCCTAATCATACTACGTATTTGGATACAGGATATCAATATTATATCCTCTACACTTTGCCTGAAAATAAAACGTTAACATTGTCATTAAAGACCACGTTTTAATTCATTAATAGTGGTCTGATATTAGATGATTTGGTTACCAATGTTGTGCTAGTGTTCTTGGGTACTATACACAGTTTGTGTGAATGTTCTTAAAGATAGGGTAGTTATGAGGAGTGTGCGCTAAGCCTGTATGTTAGCATTTGGAAGGCATATGAGGAAAAGAGGAGTAGTATAGGATGGTGGCAAATAATGGTGCCCAACCACTTGGATTATCAGGTTTCTTCAAATAAATACATGTTTTAGTGACACATTACTGTTGATAGTTAGATCAGACATGTTGATGGTATGAGCACTTTGTGTTTGTTAGTTTTCCTGGTTTGGCACCTTGTTTTGGTATTTATTTATTTCTGTTGCTGTTGTAATGTTTATGTATTCTATGGCTGGTAATTAGAGTACTTTAAGTTGTGTGATATTCGGATGTAGTAGTAGTAGTCATCCATGGATATCTATTCTATAATGTATGTTCTTATCCTCATTTGTTTAATTTTATATAACCGAATTAAAATTTGGACAGTTTTTTTTTTTTTAAATGCTAAATACCAGATGCAGGAGCTGTTGGAGAGTTTTAGCTGTAAGGTTCACAATCCTCTTGCATGTAAAAAATCATAGCTAAGAGTATATTGAAGATGACATTATTAGTAGTACTTTATCAGATTATAGAAACACAAGGTTAGATGTTTATAAAGGGAAAAAGTGGGGAGGGGGTTAAAAAGATAAATGATTAATCATTAATTTTTGGTTTTAAGCCATTTAGCACAAAGGGATTGCTGAAATCACCCAACCTTCTCACTTTATAATTTTATGAACAGCTCATCTTGTATATGTTAGAAGTGATAGTTCTTACAGGCAAAATGTTAATCATCAGTAAAGTTAACTCTTGGTGTTTCTCTGCCATTGTCAGCTCTGTACTACTATCTTTCTTGCAGTTCTAACTTTTGCCTAACAAATATCATTTGATGGTCTAGAGAATAGTATGCATTTAAAAACTTGACAGTGCAGTGCTTTTAAAAGAGCAGTTGTTTCTTACAGATTGGTAGATTTATTGATAAATATTTCAGCCCACCTAAAATGATGTACTGTAATGTACCTAATGCCAAGACAGAGTTTAAAGCTTCGGAGCCATCCATCAGTGTATGAGCACTGTTAAAGTGGCACCATGTACGATCACTGGACAAACTAGTTCAATCTTTATCACACATTTTTATTCAGACTGCCTGCCCCACCAATTAATCAAACTTTTTCATTCGGACACGCCCAAAATGTATAACAGGCGTATTCGGATAAGTGGTCGCCCAGAAAGCATGTGGTCATCTGTAGTACTTACAGTAACTGTTTAGTCGAACACTAGGCCCAAAAGTTCACATTTTGTACTAATTAATTTTATAGTCCAAGAAAGCAAGCATAAAACCAAACATTCTTAGGTATAACATAATGTCTATTAGGCCTATGATTGTTTGGACAGGTAAGGTTAAGTTCTTTAGTTATTCCAATTGGGCTCATTCAGTAATGCAAAATGTGAGCTTTTGGGGGGTCCAGCAGTACGTATTTGTATATTTGACCTAATAATTGCTATTAGTACTATTGTCTTAGATGGGCTGAAATATTTGTATATCTGCAATTGTCTTCCCAGCTTGGTGCCTTTTGATAATTACTTACTTTCAATAATTAGCACATTCTTCAAATCTCATGCATATTATACATATGTAAATGTAGCATGTGTATCATTTTATCCACACAATATTTTGCATCAATCTGATTAAGGTTGTTTTTGCAGGAGGTTTTAGGGGTGGAAAGACTGTTTTAATTGAGCCCCATCGTCACGAGGGAGTGTTTATTGCTCGTGGTAAGGAGGATGCATTAGTCACAAAGAATATGGTTCCTGGGGAAAGTGTTTATGGAGAGAAGAGAATGAGTGTAGAGGCAAGTATTTTTGCTCGCTGTTCTTTGGGGGGGATTTTCTATTAATGATACATAATTGTATAAAGAAAAACTTGGTAGTATTATATTCCTTTAAGACTAATAAGGTAATATATGTGGTATAGATGACAGTTTATGAAGGGTTGTATATAATGAGCTGTAGCTCATCACCGAAAGAAGATTGTAAAAAACAATAATTTACCACATTTATTTATTTTTGTTTTTATTTATATATACAAGAGTTCTTGTATTCTTGCAATGCCACTAGCATGCATAGCATTTCAGGCAGGTCCTTAATCCTAATGTTCCCCGGAATTCGGCCCGTCAAATCATTTTAATAACAACCAGGTACCCGTTCACTGCTGGGTGAACAGAGAATACAGTTAAAGATTGGCACCCAGACAATCCTCCCTGGCCAGTATACGAACTAGTGTTTTACCACTGCACCACGGGGACTGCATAACTACGTTGATGCCGATGACGTTTATGATGTATGATAATGATTGTAAAGATAAGAGTAAATTATGGAAACTTTTTCTTACTCCCCATTTGCACCGTGTTCCATCATAACGAATCTCCAATTTGATAAAAAAAAAACTGGCTTTGGTTAATTGCAACATGATCAAAAAAGCCGTTTGGCTTGTGCATGAATGAATGATTCAGCATTCACCGGTCTCCAGCCTATCTTGAACTAAGTTACATATTATTTGTACTATTTAAATGGCACAAATAATACCAATTTTGCTTGTTTGAGGTTCATTTTAATTGCATATTGGAGTGGAAATAATTTATGAAACACTTTAAACCCTGTAAAATAACATTTAGCAAATTGAGGGATACAATACTGCACATTCAAAGTACTAGATTTCCAATTGATCATTTTGTATTTTACCTAAAAAAAATATGCTTAAAATTGTACGATTTACAGATAGTCATGTATATTTCTATACTACCAAGCTGTCGATGCCGTTTCATTTTAAATAGAAAGAAAATTAAAGCTTTTGTGTATATTATACTCTAATACATCTCTGCTAAATTTTCCAAGGATTAAACTTAAAATAAATTCAAAAGGCTCGGCTAATAGCTGCTGGAACTACTGTATGTTTATGTAGTAAAAACCTAAATTTTCTTTTTCCAGAATGGTGCAGGATCAGATCCTGCTTAAATTAAATTTCTGGTGCATGTTATATAATTTTGTCACTTCTATGCTTAGTGTTTTTCACAATTTAAGTTCACATGTTACTGTAATACTTTGCAGGAAGGCACCGATAAGATTGAGTACCGTGTGTGGAATCCATTCCGTTCAAAATTGGCTGCTGCTATTGTGGGAGGGATTGGAAATATTTACATGCCTCCTGGCTCAAAGGTTCTATACTTGGGAGCCGCAAATGGCACAACGGTATCACATGTTTCTGATGTAGTAGGACCGGTAAGTTTTCTTTGTTTTTAAACTTGAATTTTACTCGTTTATCTAGAGATGTATTTAATTAAAGTGTTTCTCTGCATGGATACCAGGGAGTTAGGCAACTGTTGAGTTGCATCTTGGGGAAAGTCTAAGGAAATCCTGATAAGCCCAGTAGGCTTTCTGACAATGGAAAACCAAACCATAATTGTAAAATTTTATTTAATCATATTCATACCTGTTCATAAGCAAAGTATTTCAGAAATGGTCAAGCAGCCACAATTAAATACCAAAATTCGAATCTGTAGTAATTGAGATAATTACCATTAATAGTACATAATTACATTTATGACTTAAGTAGAGATTTCTTATTTTTATTTTCTGCTAAGTTTGTTTTAACATCTGAGAGAATGTCTCATTGTATTGACTTTAAATTTCAAATACTGTACCCAAATGTGAGCCAAAAATAACTGGCTGTGAGTTCTGTGCTTTGGCACTCGAAGCAGAGTGCCAAAGCTGTGTCTTGGGGCTTGCCCCCCTTTCTGTTTTATACTCTGGACATTCTGCATAGGGGAGCAAGACGCTCTTTTTTTTCATTCAGGTGCATTCAGTGGGATGTGTGATTTGTGGCTCGTACAATTTTTTTTATCTAGTCCTTCTGTTTGGTCTTCCAGTTGTATATTTTCATGCCTGCTTTCTTGTTCTCTTTCCTGACTATCTTGTGCCCCCCCTCCCCCTTTTTTTTTTATTTAAAGCCGAGCCTATTTGCCTCTCACCCTTTCCATTGTTGAATGTGAGGGCTGCCTGTTTTTGCCGTTTGCTTCCCTGCTTTGGGGTCTCGGTTTTGCCACTGGTTTGTTTCCTGTTGACAGTGAACTTGCCAGCATGTACTAGTATTCCTCATTTTGGGTCTCATTCAATTATTCATGGGTCAGGGTTTGGGGTGTTCATCTTCCTGTGTTCCCTGTTCCCTCGTGGTGCTCTTTTTTTCAGTCTGGTTGTTACCTTCATTTTATCTTCAGAAATGTGTTGTAAGGTGTATGATTGTTTATGGCCTAGGGATCCTGGGCTGCCACCTTGTGTGGGGCTGGTTGAATTAGAGCAAAGGGGAAGGGAACTATTAGGAGAAAGTGTCAAGCCACCACAACTATATAGTACTTGGAAGGGATCAGGATAAGGATTGGGGATCAGACAGGGTAAAGGATTGGTACTCAACTACTTGGACTGAGCCGGTTGGCCGAGCGGACAGCACACTGGACTTGTTATCCTGTGGTCCTGGGTTCGATCCCAGGCGCCGGCGAGAAACAACGGGCAGAGTTTCTTTCACCCTATGCCCCTGTTACCTAGCAGTAAATAGGTACCTGGGTGTTAGTCAGCTGTCACGGGCTGCTTCCTGGGGGTGGAGGCCTGGTCGAGGACCGGGCCGCGGGGACACTGAAGCCCCGAAATCATCTCGAGATAACTTCGAGACTGTCTGAGATTGACCGCCAACATGCATGAAGGGAGACGGTCGCTCTTCTGTCCAGCCCATGTGGTTGGGCACTGCTTGGTGCCCAACCACTTTTAAGTTTTGCCAACATCCAAATATTGGTTGAATTGTTATGTATACCTATCAAGATTATTTGTTTTTGCTATTCCTGTACTTTCTGGGTGCTTTTTCTAGGTTTTGGGACAATCTCTGAACCTGAAGCATCTCTCTAGCCTCAATAAGCAGACTAGATTCTGGAATCTTGATCTTCAGTAGGCCTGCACTAACATAGAGGCTTGGTAGAGTTTGTCTGTGGTAACATAGTCTTAAGTGCCAGAAAAATAATATTTAAGAAAATTATATGTTTATTTGTGTAAATAATTTTAATATATATTTCATTTATCCTAAACTAGGAAGGCGTTGTGTATGCAGTGGAGTTTTCTCATCGCTCGGGACGTGACTTAGTGAACATGGCAAAGAAACGCACGAACATTGTCCCCATTGTAGAGGACGCTCGTCACCCACACAAGTATCGTATGATCTGCAGTATGGTAGATTGTATCTTTGCTGATGTTGCCCAGCCTGATCAAGCTCGTATTGTTGCTATCAATGCCCAGCATTTCTTGAAAGTAGGTGGCCATTATGTCATATCCATCAAGGCTAATTGCATTGATTCAACTGCCCCAGCTGAAGCTGTGTTTGCAGGAGAAATCAAAAAGCTTCAAACTGACCTTCTCAAACCCCAGGAACAGCTAACTCTAGAACCATATGAGAGAGATCATGCAGTAGTAGTAGGTGTTTACAGACCACCAAAGAAAAACAAATAGTGTGATATATAGCATATTGCTTATTGGTATGTTTTAATTTAAAAGCTATGGCAATATAGAAATGGCCTGTCTTCATATA
This sequence comes from Procambarus clarkii, assembly GCF_040958095.1. Lineage (NCBI taxonomy): Eukaryota > Metazoa > Arthropoda > Malacostraca > Decapoda > Cambaridae > Procambarus > Procambarus clarkii. The sequence continues at coordinate 16,848,583 of NC_091211.1, forward strand.
ACATTGAAGGTATTGTGATTTTTATAGGGTGGGAAATCATTTTGACCCTGTACGTGCACTGGGGTACACCGACTGGTAATTGTCAGAGCATTATTACAATTATATGGATTTTATCATACAGTTGGTGCTCATTGTACTGTCTGAAGTGCTCATACCTGAGCAGTATGAGACGAGCATCCGCGTTCATATCTGTATTAATTACTATTTGTTACATGAAATAATTATATTAATGTATTTCAATAAAAACTTTTAATTAACTTTTGGGTATTATTTAGCCTTTGCATATGTGTGTGTGATATGTTTAGTGGATGGGTCTCTTGTGGAAAGGAGTGAAAAGATGTAGACTTGCTTGTAGTACTGAAGTGTTTATTGATGAGTAGCCTTACTACTAATGGGTTGAAAAAGCTTTTACTAAGGTTTCACTTCAAAGCCTACATCCAGCTTTTTATGCTATATAGTTTCAAACTGAGGTTTTACATTTTAAGGGGAATGTGGTGCAGGTGCCACACACTAACTCAGCACCTCAATTGATTGCCGATTAAAGGAACATTACAAAATAGCAGACTTTAATGCAATAAAAATATTTTTAATGAAACTTCAAAAGTCAATCAGTTACTGTGTAATGGGGAAAATGTCTAGCAGGGTTACCTTACCTTGAGGTGCATTCGGGGCTTAGTGTCCACATGGCCTGGTCACCGACCAGGCCTCCTGGTTGCTGAACTGATCAACCAGGCTGTTGGAGGCGGCTGCTCGCAGCCCCATCCATGATGTATGAGTCACAGCCTGGTTGATCAGGTATCCTTTGGAGGCGTTTGTCAAGTTCTCTCTTGAACACTGAGGAGTCTGCCAATTATGTCCCTTATGTGTAGTGGAAGCGTGTTGAACAGTCTCGGGGCCTCTGATGTTGATAAAGAGTTCTCCGAGTACCTGTTGCACCTCTGCTTTTCAACGGGGGTATTCTGCACATCCTGCCATGCCTTCTGGTCTCGTGTGATATTATTTCTGTGTGCAGGTTTGGGACCAGCCCCTAAATTATTTTCCACGTATAGATTATGTATCTCTCCCGCCTGCGCTCAAGGGAATACAGATTTAGGCTCTTTAGTCGGTCCCAGTAGTTTAGATGTTTTACCGAGTGGATTCTAGCAGTAAAGGATCAAGGATTTTACACTTGAAGTAAAGGATTCTAGCAGTAAAGGGTGAAAAGAATTGAAAAATTGGATAGCAGGGACGTAGCCCCTCATTGCATCAACCACACCTTGAGCACCCAACTAATACCGTTAAAATTAAAAGTATTCCGTATGTATTAGCAGATTATTCTTTGTCTGTTGTCTATTCAAAGGTAGGTTCATTAGTACAGGATATTTGTAAATGCCAGTCCAGTACATATTAGTTTGGTTCTAAGACGACTATTGGATGAGTTTTAGATGTATATAAGGTGTGACAAATCTGAACTGAGGTGGGATTTTGCTTGACGGTGTCACCTTGAATCAGTGTCATGTTGAAGGTAGTTGAAAAATTATAATTATCAGAGGCAGTGTTCATTATTATTCACATTGAACCCATAATTGTATTAGCATGCGAGTGTCAAGTGAAAAATCTTGTACTTCTGTCCTGAAATGAATGGAAAACTTAACTTTTGATTTATAAATAACAGGTGTCTGTTGCCAAATACAGGTACAGTACTGCAAAACATACCCACAAAGATAGATAAAGTGGGAAATTATATATGGTTATAAAATAGACTTGGAGAAGTTACTGAAAAAAAGCAGCAGTCGGTAATTATCAGGTCAGTAAGACTGCAAATGAGGCAAGTAACATGATGCAATAGTGTAATTGTTATTTATCTTTGATGAGAGTGCTTAACTTTCCTGTGTAGGGGAGATGCCTTCCTTGTCATGGCTCACACGATATACGGAGTTTCAGGAAAAAAAAGTGTATTTAATACATTTTTATAATGTAGACAGTATGTAAGGGTTGTGGAATACATATGTTCAATATATTAACACATTTATGGGTTCAATGTAAATAATCATGAACACTGCCTCTGATAATTATAATTTTCCAACTGCCTTCAACATGACTAGATTCAAAGTGACACTGCCAAGCAAAATCCCACCTCAGTTCAGATTTGTCACACCTAATGTACGTCTAATATATAATATATATATATATATGTGTGTGGAGGTGGTCATGATACAAATATTGGAAATATGTGATTACTTATCAGTGTGAATGAGAGGGCAGAGATGTTTGGGACCCGCCTCCTAGCTATTCACACGTGATTATTTTATATCTTAATTTCATTTACATTTGCTTTTGATACTAGATGGAGATAATTTCCATAAGTGTATTCAATGCATTCTACTGAACCTAGAGTTCAACCTTGTAAATCTGGACTAATTGGATCCAGATGTTTCAAATAATATTTTCAAAATCTCTCTCATTCCTGCCTTGAAGCGATGGAATGCATATTATTACATTTATACAATAGTTTCTGCTGTGGACGATATGCATATGTAGTACTGGTCTGCAGAAAAGTGTAGTCTACTGTATAAGTTGTTAAATATGACCGAAAAAGTAAGATTAATAATTCTAACACGAATTTTCTCAATATTTCTTATGTTCCTTTTTACTGTCGATGGTAATTGACAGTAAATTATCTACTGTATAAGGTGAATGGGTGTCAACTTTGGCCTACTTTTGATATACAGTATTGTACCTCTCCCCCCCCCCATCCCTACCCCTTCCACCCCCACACTTCACTGCTCGGGGTTGATGTCTCTCCACCCCATAGACAAAGGAAATAGGGTAATGATGTAAAGTTAGTGTATAGAATCTTATGTTTGTAGTTTTAGCATAAAATGTATTATGATTGTAAGGCTTAAGAGTAGATTTCTTTACATTTTGTCCTGAATAATTCAATATGCTCTTGAATACAGTTTACTTAAGCAGGAGAAACTGGCTAGGAAGAACAGACATAGGTGGGTTTGTCCAGTGTTTATTGTACACATTATTATGGCCTACCAATCATGAATGTACTATTGTAATGTAACTACTGTACCAGGCAAGGTATGGATGGTAATCAGTGCAGTTGGCAATGACCATCAGCTGAGGGTATGACAGCGATTTGACACGGGCTATTCATGCCCGTTCCTCATCTTGGATAGCTTAATCTTAATCAATCAATCAACACTTGTATTTCACGACCAAAGATCACATTCACTTCAAACTTCTACTACTTATGGGCTATTCATGCCCGTGTCACCCCGTGCTTCAACAACACTTGTAATAGTTCGAACACTGCCTTTAATAATGTTGACAAGGGTTAATGAAACGCATCTCTTAGGGTCAGGTCATAATAAAAAATTTCAGAATGAACTTTGGAGAGGGAGTGAATTATCAGGGGAAGCGCTAAGCCATTACGACTATAGCACTTGAAAGAAGTCGGGATAAGGATTTTGGGATGGAACGGGGGGGGGGGGGAAGAGTGGTGCCCAACCACTTGGACGGTCGGGGATTGAACGCCGACCTGCATGAAGCGAGACCCTCGCTCTACCGCCCAACCCAAGTGGTTGGACTGAACTTTGGAGAGTTAATTTGTAAACTTCTTTCTCAAGTGAAGACAAACATAAGAAAAATGCTGAAGATGCGTGCTAGAATCATCAATTCCAACATTTTTGTCATATCCAATAATATATTTATACAAGAAAAGCTGCTGCCAAATTATGTATGTATATTAAACCAGAGCAGTTGTAAAAAACAACAATAGTCGAAGGTGCAATAAGTACCTGAATAAACATTTGAAATCTGATTTTGAAATTTGAAATTTGAAATTTGAAAAATGGTGGAGAAACGGGATAATGTTCGGTCAGGAGACGCCATGCCAGGAGCCACAGGTCACCCCTGGCCCCCCTACCCCCGTCCACCCACTCCAGCCGCTGAAGCACAGTGCAACTCTGGCATCCTCAAAGCCCCCCAAGCTGTGTGTGTAGGAAAGATAGCGTTGTGCAAGGGGCCTCTGGCGGATGTAGTGGTGGGGCAGAAGCCATGGGGCAAGCGTCGTCAGCAGCTGATACCCGCAGCCTCTGCGTCAGCTGCCCGGCTGACCTCCCACCGACACCACCGTCAGCACAGGTAGCTAAGCGGGGGGGGGGGGGTGAAGGCTAGAGTGAAATGTATTTAATTAAGTACAACTATAGCAAATTACACACACATAGCCCCGCTCTTGTGCCGGGTAAGTTCACTACGGGCTCACCATAGCCTGTGATACTCGCCCCGCTCCTGTGCCAGGTAAGTTACGGGCTCACCATAGCCCGTGCTACTTGGAACTTGTTCCGAGTAGCTGAATCTATAACAACAACAAACAGCAAATTACAGGGATGGCGCTGCTGTAATGATGCTTTTTAAGACGTAGTCTCTAGGATGGAACACAGTTGTTGCACATTGTCAGCCCCATTCAAGGCTGAAGAACGCGCAAAGAACTGAAATCTCTGACGGGAGGACCTGGTTTCAAATTTGCATACGAAAATAATCCCTTACGAGACCAGGAGGCATGACAGATTTAAGTATGTTTATTGAGACAAGAAAGAAATACATCTCAAAGGGATAGAGTAGCTTAGGCTATCTCTAACTCCCAATGTCAGATGGTGCCAGAAAATCCGTTAAAAAGTCGAAGGTGCAACAGGTACGCCACGTGAATTACATCAACATTAAAGGGACACAACTCATCGACTTCTTTCGGCGTTCAAAAATGAACTCGCCACCAAAGGTCATCTGGTCAACTCGGGCCAGACTGCGAGCAGTTGCGTCTATATAGCCTGGTAGACAATGCCACCAATTAACCAGGCCGTCTGGTCAGAGACCGGGCCGCGAGGACATTGGTCCTCGGAAACACCTATGGTGTCACTATAATGGCAGGGATGTCACTATAATGAGGTCATTGTGGCACTATAATAAGGTCATGGTGTATTATATCATGATGCCAAGATTATGGTGCCACTATAATGAGATTATGGTGCCACTATAATGAGATTATGGTGCCACTATAATGAGATCATGGTGCCACTATAATGAGGTGATGGTGTCACTAGAGAGATCAGCGGTAGAACATTCCTACATGAGCCAGAGAGCATGGGCGGGGGATGGTGTGAAAATCCTGGTCCGGCTTCAGTGGAAGCCTCAGGAAACTCTCGTGTGTTCAGTAAACTCCAGGATGCAATCCTTACACCATGTGGTGATCTAGTTGTCTAGAGCGTGGGAACACCCACCGCATAGGTTCGAACCTTCATCACGGCTCCTACGCATTTTCTCATTACTATTAGTAATGGTAATGTCTTCTCACAGATATAATAACATAGGATAAAAGCAAACACTTGTGTATTTGTGAAATTTATAAAAGGAATTTACACCAAGTCTTTCACACTCTCCTGAGTGTGTAATTAGAACGAGACTTACATCTCAACGACTAATAAGGCTGCCATCCTGGGTTCAGTTCTCTCCTTCTTGACCCCCTGACCAGGTCACCACTATTCCCGGCTGATGCTGTACCTGCGGTAATGCCATCTACGGAAATATGATTCAAGTTCAAGTATGTTTATTGAGATAAGAAAGAAATACATCTCAAAGGGATAGAGTAGCTTAGGCTATTTCAATCCCCCCCCCCCCCCTCTCCCCACGTGACCTTCCTGTAATCCTGCTATTCTGGGAACTGGAGTTGTTATTAACAAAAAATTTACTTCAGAGGATAGCTTTACTAGGAAAATGATTCTGAGTGAATTAAAATTAGGTGTCAATAAATAGATAATAATGAAAGCAGTTCCATTAGCCACGTTCCTTAGGGGGTATGGAAAGGGTTACAAGGGACAACAGGCAGATGAACACCACTATTAATAACTCCACTTCCCAGAATAACAGGATTACGGGAAGGTCACATGACCATATTTCCGTGGAAGACATTACTGCAGGTACAATGGGAGACATCTCCCGTCACGCAGGGTGCAGTCGCACCTCCACAGATCTAAAGTATCATCTATTGATACTGGTAATGGCTCAAAAGGGCCTCCACTTACGGGCTATTCATGCCCGTGCCACCTTTTGGGTGGCTTACTCTTCATCAATCTGCAGGTACAGCGTCAGTCGGGGATAGTGGTGACCTGGTCAGGGGGTTATCTTGAGATGATTTCGGGGCTTTTTAGTGTCCCCGCGGCCCGGTCCTCGACCAGGCCTCCACCCCCAGGAAGCAGCCCGTGACAGCTGACTAGCACCCAGGTACCTATTTTACTGCTAGGTAACAGGGGCATAGGATGAAAGAAACTCTGCCCGTTGTTTCTCGCCGGCGCCTGGGATCGAACCCAGGACCACAGGATCACAAGTCCAGCGTGCTGTCCGCTCGGCCGACCGGCTCCCTCGGTCAAGCAGACTGGACCCAGGATGGCAGCTTATTAGACGTTGAGATTTAAGTCTCGTTCTAATCACACACTCAGACGAGTGCGAAAGGCTTGAGAAAGAAAGAATTTAAAGACTTACATAAATTTCACAAACACACGTGTGGGTTTGTATCCTATATTATTATTAACAATATTAGGTCCACAGCATTGATATTTTGATTACTGGCGCCGGAGGTGCGTAGTTTGTCGTGCACCCCATACTCCTGCCCGTTCTCCTAAGGTTCCCAGCGTCAAGAATACAGTAAATTTAAAATGTCTTATCCTAACCTACCAGAGGACCCAAAACAGAAAACGGGACAGTACGTCACTTTCGCGAGCCGCTTCCATTTTCTAGTACGACGATTTTTGTCCTTGTCTAACGCACACGAGCGAAATGCGACGTTCTGTGTAGGAGTACAAGTCATCCTTTGAGTGGTAGTTTATTGTGCGCCCCATACTCCTCCTATGAGTGGTAGTTTATTGTGCACTCCATACTCCTCCTATGAGCGGTAGTTTATTGCGCATCCCAGAGAATTTAAACATAAATTGGACAGTTTAGCGTGTCTAAACTCACAGTTACATTGGTTAGTGGAGCATATCTGAAAATGTACAGCGTCTTAATTGTCTACAGTAATTCAAAGATTTTAAAAAGAATGGAACCACTTGTAACGTAAGTATTTGGGGATATGAATAGTTTCTACCACAATCCGTGTATGGTTGAGTCCACCTACAAAAGTTGTGTATGGAGTTTGCCTCCACCACTCCACAACCCACGAATTAGTTTGTTCCATACATGGATTGTGTATAAGTGTATCTTGAGCTTGTGTGAGCGTCTAAATTGCTTGCAAGATGTATGCCATGGTTGAAACTGTGGACTACTGAGGTGTCAGATTATATGTTAGGATGGGAGTGACGTCAGATATATTGATAACAAGCGGAAGGTGGACTACTGAGGTGTCAGATTATATGTTAGGATGGGAGTGACGTCAGATATATTGGTAACAAGCGGAAGGTGGACTACTGAGGTGTCAGATTATATGTTAGGATGGGAGTGACGTCAGATATATTGGTAACAAGCGGAAGGTAACTCAAATAATAATAATATAGGTTACCACGTTTAACGATGTCTTAAGTATCGTTCCTTAATCCGCTGAAGTGAAAAGTGGCAATTGAACGTCGTATTAAGAGACAGGAACAGTGCTAAGGTGTGAAGGATAGATGAAATTGTTTATGTAATAATCTAAGATGAGGTCTGATAAAGACCTTTTGTGCCCTCTGTAATGCTTTTGCTCTACCGCTCACAGGATGAGTATGGGGTGCACAATAAACTAGCCGCCGAACAATCAAAATCAAATGTTATGCTGACCGTCGGGTGTGACCATAGGCTACCATTCCCTCCCTCCCCACACATCCGGTAACGTTAATATAATCTGTATCACGATAATCTGACGGCATTTACGGAACACAATCTGCGACTGTTGTTATCCGCACATCACCACGAGGAATTACAGGCTGGCTGGCTATCACAGAGGAGTGGTGAAAAGATAAGATAGAGCGGCGAGGCTTGAGTGTTGCTGGGGATGGGGGAGCCACCAGGACGCCGTCTCCAGTTGTTCTTCAACACTGTTGGTGTCCTCAGGCAGCCGCTCCTGCCTGACCACCACCACACCCGACCCTCAGGACACACACACTCTCCTCTTACTGTGGGGGTCTTGTTAGTCTCACGCTTACTATGTGCTCATTATAACACAATTGCTCTCTCGTCTGCATGGCTTAGAAAACAATTAATTAGTTAAGCATATCACACAACGGAATTGTGATATTGAGACCCGGTAAGTACTCATACACTTCAGATTGTCACATTTATTTATATAAATAAAGGTTTGCCTAATTTTTCAAGATGACACATGGGTGGTGTGTGACTGTCATAACCTAGTCGTGGTCGCCCACCTCCCCACCTCTTGCTCTCTCTCGGAAAATGATTATTATGAAGCACCGAAATTGCAAAATAATTCTATGGAAACACGACCTATATTTCAGACCGTGAAAATCGTAGGGGGGTCGATATCTGGGCCATCTCTGTCTGGCCTATGACACTCCCATACCACCCATGTGTCACATGTGAAAGTTGGGTAAAGTTAGCGCCAAGGGTCTGGCCTCATACTTCGGACAGATAAAGATTGTTGTTGATTTATTTAATTGTTCATTCATGACTGTCATTGTTGTTGTTTAAGATTCACTACTTGAAACAAAAAGTTCCAAGTAGCACGGGCTATGGTGAGCCCGTTGTGGGTTTACCTGGCACAGGAGCGGGACTATAACTTGGACTTTGTCAATATTTATTCACGTTACACAAATTTACAAGGTATCTTGTTTATTTAACCCATCACCACAGTGGCATTGATTTACTGTACGTGAAAGTGAGGCAGTAAGAGGTATGCAGGGAGTTAGTGCCTTGTATCAACGTGATGACAGCACTGAGCCAGACAGTATTAGGGGTATGTGGAAGCTGATCAGAATTACGTTTCACCTTTGTAAATGCACATTAATGACACTATGTAAAAGACACATCGAACACTTGATGTAGCATACATAAATCTGTGTATCTATGTATTTACGTATGTAGCTTAGCCTAGCATTTTAAAAGCACTACAATCACCTGTGGTTGATTGTTCAATAAATCCCTGAACTGTATGTTTGACAAATCTCTCACCCTGTCCATGGAGGACAGAAGAAAATGTATATATGCTAGTTAGCATTGTAAATGTGTGGCCACGTCTGTGGTAGAAAATAATAATAATAATAAACAAAAATGTATAAGGGGTTGCAGCCTACTGGCGGGTAGTTGTGTAACTTGTACCGTATGTGTTGGCGATAAGGTCGTTATCTATGTGTTACTAATGTGTCACTCAAGACACTATAGCCTCATCCGTCTCTGGCTTCTGTCTGCAAACTTGGTCAATATATTTCACATTTAACATATATTTAATGTTGTCTAAATCATTAAATTTGGCGCATGATTGTAGATAATTAAGGGGCTCCGGTAGTGCTGTCGGGTTCATCCTCAACGCACAATCGAGCTTTTTTTTCAGCCCCGCTCCTGTGCCAGGTAAGTCCACTACGGGCTCACCATAGCCCGTGCTACTTGGAACTTGTTCCGAGTAGCTGAATCTATAACAACAACAACACAATCGAGAATTCCGGGTTCGAATCCCGGATGGGGCAGAAATGGTTGGGTGTATTTCCTATCACATAATGCCCCTGTTCACCTAGCAGTAAGTAGGTACTCAGGAGTAAGTCAGCTGTTGTGGGGTTGTTGCATCCTGGGCGGGGTCAGTAATTAGACCTTTTCGATATAAGCCTAACGTATATGAATATACTCTGGCTTCCTGTCCCCCGATACAATGAATGATAAATAATTCATTGTAAATTTGGTGATTGTACATAGCTGGTGATGAGGCAAGGCGAGTGGAGCTTATAAGGGCGCCGGTAGCGACTGTGAGAGCACAGTATCTAAGAGTAATGGTAACTCATCACTGAATCAATAGTATCAGTGTTAATTCATCGTTGAATTAATGGTATCAGTGTTAATTCATCGTTGAATTAATGATATCAGTGTTAATTCGTCGTTGAATTAATGGTATCAGTGTTAATTCATCGTTGAATTAATGATATCAGTGTTAATTCAACGTTTCGTGCTGCCCATATACATAGGTTTCAGGTCTAAACGAATCATAACTTTTTACAGTGGTGCTCTCATGGCGTTTGAGAGTCTGAGGAGTTAATGAGCTATCATTATCTGAGTGTTTTAGGGCTGGGCTAGATAAAGCCCTGATAAATGTCAGACTTTGGAGGAATGATATTGTGACCTCAATGTGATAAAGAACATATGTGTTAGGTATGACCGTATGAGCTCCTGTAGCACAGTGGTCTACGTCCTCGACTTCCAACCAAGGGACTTGGGTTCAGTCCCCGGGCATGACAGAAACGATGGCTCGTTTCTTTTCACCTGATGGAACTGTTCACTTAGCAATAAAATAGGCATCCGGGACTAAGACAATTATTGTGGGTTGCATCCCGGGGAAGGTGTGTCCTGTGTCAAGTAAGTCCTTAGCGGGCTCACCATAGCCCGTGCTACTTGGAACTTTTAGTTCCCAGTAGCTGAATCTTAATCTTAATGGCTTAGGGAGGCCTCAATAAGTATAAGTATAGGCTTCCTGTCCCCTGACAACGGGAATCATAAACTCACAAACAAAGCCTAGCTGTTCGGCTACGTTAGTCTCGGCGGTGAAACCAACTGGCAACAGCGATATCGGCAATCATTTGTTTTTTTGGTAACGAAGGGCCAGATTCACGAAGCAGTTACGCAAGCACTTACGAACCTGTGCATCTTTTCTTAATCTTTGGCGGCTTTGTTTACAATTATTAAACAGTTAATGAGCTCCGAAGCACCAGCAGGCTGTTTATAACAATAACAACAATTGATTGGAAAGTTTTCATGCTTGTAAACTGTTTAATAAATGCAACCAAAGCCGTCAAAGATTGAGGAAAGATGTACACGTTGGTAAGTACTTGCGTAACTGCTTCGTGAATCTGGCCCGAAGCTCCCGAGGGAATGAAGAATGGTCTACGGGAGTTACGAGAACATTACGAAGTGAATGACAACATCATAAATAACAATACAGTCCAGGTGAAGGGAACATCATAAATAATTACAAGAAATGATATTCCGATTTTGATGTATGATTATAATGCTCAAGTATATTATAGCTAGCAGCCTATCAAAACTCAACGCAACTGTGGTAGTACAGTTTACCGGAATTAATTACAAATATTTTGCCAAAAAATCGACTTATCCGGCAAAGAAAGTACTCGAGTACTAAAATAATTAAATTTAGCCTTATGTGAATATATATTGTGATCATTACTGGAGCCTCGCCCTCACAAGTGTGTCCACAACCCGTGTTGTGATCATTACTGGAGCCTCGCACTCTCAAGTGTGTCCACAACCCGTGTTGTGATCATTACTGGAGCCTCGCCCTCACAAGTGTGTCCACAACCCGTGTTGTGTTCATTACTGGAGCCTCGCCCTCACAAGTGCGTCCACAACCCGTGTTGTGATCATTACTGGAGCCTCTCACTTTCAAGTGTGTCCACAACCCGTGTTGTGACCATTACTGGAGCCTCTCACTCTCAAGTGTGTCCACAACCCGTGTTGTGACCATTACTGGAGCCTCTCACTCTCAAGTGTGTCCACAACCCGTGTTGTGACCATTACTGGAGCCTCTCACTCTCAAGTGTGTCCACAACCCGTGTTGTGACCATTACTGGAGCCTCTCACTCTCAAGTGTGTCCACAACCCGTGTTGTGACCATTACTGGAGCCTCTCACTCTCAAGTGTGTCCACAACCCGTGTTGTGACCATTACTGGAGCCTCTCACTCTCAAGTGTGTCCACAACCCGTGTTTTGATCATTACTGGAGCCTCTCACTTTCAAGTGTGTCCACAACCCGTGTTGTGTTCATTACTGGAGCCTCGCACTCTCAAGTGTCCACAATCCGTGTTGTGTTCATTACTGGAGCCTCGCACTCTCAAGTGTGTCCACAACCTGTGTTGTGATCATTACTGGAGCCTCGCACTCTCAAGTGTGTCCACAACCCGTGTTGTGTTCATTACTGGAGCCTCGCACTCTCAAGTGTGTCCACAACCCGTGTTGTTGTTGTTAATAATCTTTACAGGTGACGAAATCATTCTCGTAATAGGCACAGTGACGACCAGAAAATTATGAATATGTCATAAAACAGATTTAAGCTTAAATATAATGTATTTTAAGGAACTCGTAGCTAGACCTGAACCCTGGGATTGTGAAGGCCTTCAGTTTACCGGATTTAAACCTAGGATCACTTAGGCCTACTGTTAACCGGATCTGAACTTGGGATTATTTATACTGTATTATTCTCGGGATCTCGACCTGGAATTATGTAGACGTACGATTTACCGGATCTGAACTTGAGATCATGGTAGGCTTTAAACATGCACTAAGGATGCTCTTAAAATTATTGAAGAAACTGTCGTATTAAAGTGCCCTTATCCTAACGTACCAGAGGACCCTAAACAGAAAATGGGACAGTATGTCAATTAGCCGCTTAAATGTTCTAATACGACGGTTTTTGGCATTAGGTAGTGAATACGTCTGAATGCGAGGTTCTATTAGGACAGGTTGAATTATTCATGCGGGAAACATCTTGGTGATGGTGATGGTGAGTAGAGTGACAATGACGTGCAGTGTTGGTGGTGGAGGCTGTGAGGTTCCCCTGTGGTGACCTGAACACAATTTACCACTCGTCAACACTGATGGATAAGTAGTGTATGCTTCTGCTATCTTATCACAGATTAAGGCTGCGACAGGCGAGCCCCGGGGCGCTCTCGCCCATGTTGTAATCCCACCCATGTGTGGACATTAACACATCCTCATGTTTGAGTAGTCATTTACTGAGGAAATATGCCTTAGTGTACATAAGCCATACAGCCCCGCTCCTGTGCCAGGTAGGTCCACTACGGGTTCACCATAGCCCGTGCTACTTGTTACAGCCCCGCTCCTGTGCCAGGTAGGTCCACTACGGGCTCACCATAGTCCGTGCTACTTGTTACAGCCCCGCTCCTGTGCCAGGTAAGTCCACTACGGGCTCACCATAGCCCGTGCTGCTTGGAACTTTTGGTTCCCAGTAGCTGCATCTAAAGCAACAGCAACAGCCTTAGGTATACCCCTTCCCCTCGGGGGCAGGAAACTAGTTCATGGTTGTTGAAGTCCACAGGGTTACCCCATCCATTAACTGTCCAGATTTAACGGTTCCTAACCTGGTAGGTACTAACACAGCGACATATTGTCATTCGCCATACGTCAGTCTGTCGTTGGCATAATACACATGCACGCACACAGTCTTGTACACATGTTAAATTAACCACATATGGGTCTGTCTGTCTCCCATACATCTATCAATCTATCCATCGCCTATCCTTTCATATATCCATCCACCAATATATCCATTCATGTATCTATCCATCCATTTATTCATCCATCTATCCGTCCATCCATTTATCTATTCATTCATGTGTGTGTGTATATATCCATCTATCTTTCTTATGTAAATGATGAGATTGCTCAGGTAAACGGCGGGAGTAAGTTTAAACTTTACAGAGATCCCCCAATTTAATTAAGGACTTTATGAAAGTCGCTTCAGGAAAGGGGTTACATTTAATTTTTTTTAAGCATTTAATTTAGGTGTACCCCGAGCAGCCTATGTCCGTGCCCTAACCCAGATCACATCCCCCTGCAAATTTGGGTGAGGCTAACCCCAATCGTCTGGCTTCCAACTTTGCACAGACAGATAGACACTCTCTCTTATAGTACAGATATGTTTGTCACAAAGATATATATATATATATATATATATATATATATATATATATATATATATATATATATATATATATATATTATATATATATATATATTATATATATATATATATATATATATATATATATATATATATATATATATATATTATATATATATATATATATATATATATATTATATATATATATATATATATATATATATATATATATATATATATATATATATATATATATATATATATATATATAAGGATAAATGTTCTAGGAACTGTTGCTGAATCATCTTTACACACAAAGTAGTACTTCATTTATACGCTAAGGACAATTTAATTCTTAAATCACTACAAACAAATATATTTTCACATTTCATATGACCTACATATATATATATATATATATATATATATATATATATATATATATATATAATATATATATATATATATATATATATATATATATATATATATATATATATATATATATATATATATATATGTTCTTTTTGTGTGCTAGCATCTCTTATCTAATATATCATTGGTTCTTTTCTGGTATATCTGACAAGACGATATACACTAATCAGTCAGTAAGTTGGTTACGTGATACCGACGTGGTTGGGCTGCCTGTTCATGGGTGTATACAAATGTTAAAATAGATGTTTAAACAACGAAAACAAAGGGTCGTGTTAAACGGGAATGTATCTGACTGGAGAAATGTGGTGAGTTGGGGTACCACAGGGGTCCATTTTGGGGCTAACCCGTATGTCAAATACATCAATAACATAGATGAGAATATTACAAAGCACATCATTAGATTTGCAGATGACACTTAAGATCTATTGCAAAGTTGGAAGTGAAAATGATATTGAGGCTTACAAAGAGATCTATATGAACTCCACAAATGGTCAGAAGACTGGCAAATGCTTTTTAATATCGATAAATGAAAGACCTTGCATGTGGGGTATAACAACTTATGCCACAACTACTAAATTAATAACACCACATTGCAGCAGATTGATGAAGAAGAGGACCTTGGAGTCGGAATCCATCATTCACTGAAAGTTGTACAATTGGGAGCGGAACTAAAAAAATAAAAGCTTTTCAAACCCTAGGAATAATCAAGCGTTAATCAAGTAACTTTAAGGAAAAGAAGGTAGTTATTCAATTGTATAAATCCCTGGTGCGCCCCCACCTGTATTATTGTATCCATACATGGAGACCTCATCTTCAGAAAGACAGCTGCGTTGGCGAAAGCTCAACACAGGGCAACAAAAATCATTCCAGAGCAAAGTCAACTCTCAAAACAGGAACGGTTGAGGGCCACAGAGCTAACAACACAACAAACCAGGCATGACAGGGCGGATCTCATCGAAACTTAAACTACTGAACAAATTGGAAGATGTTGATACGGACAATTTATTCAAAAGCTCAGATGTAACACAAACAAGGAGCAACGGTTTCAAGCTCAACAAGCCACAATGTTGGACTGAAAACAGGAGATGCTTTTCACTCACAGGGTTCTAAACCCATGGAACCTCCTACCCGCAGAAACCATAAATCCCAAAATAAGACAGGGAAAAAGATTGCTAGTTGACTGTATTTTCCTAAATTGTTAAAAAAGCATTTGACACGTCGTCATGAAAGCCTGGTATACAAGATGTAGACGCAGGCTGGGATAAATAATTGGGAAAATGCTGAACTGAGTAAGGGAGTACTTGAACGGCAAAAACAGTAACAGAGAGAATTCAATTTCTTTCTTTATTATGCACCCCATACCCATCCCGTGGGCGGTGGTGTAAAGGATTACAGAGGCAAGTTTCGAACAGGAGGAATGTAACGAGTGGGGTCCCAATGTATGTAATGTAGTGATGACAAGATTTGGTCATCGGACCGCTGGTGTTTCTAATTAATGTGAACGACCTACCCGAGGGAGTGAGCTAGTACATGTCAATGTTCGCAGATGACGCAAAGCTGATGATGAATGTGAAATCAGATGAGGCTTGCAGGAAGTTATATGAGGACCTTAACAAACTCCAGATGGCAAATAAGTGGTTACTGCAATTCAATCCCAACAAGTGCAAGATAATGAAGATGGGAAATTGAGAAAGGAGACCAGGAAGTATCTACACCATAAGGGGAAGGCAACTACAGGAATCGGAAAGAGAGAAAGATTTGAAAGTGGATATAATTCCAACACTCACGCCAGAGGCACACGTAACAAGGTTACATTGGCAATATATGAGACGCTTGACACACATTATAAAACTCTTTTAGAAACCTAAATCAAGAGTCCTTCAAGGCAATTTACACAACATTTGTTAGACGAATACTGGACTATGCAGCACCGAAATGGAATAAGCAATTTGTGAGGCATAAAACCCAAATTGAAAAGCAGAAGTTTGCAACAAGATTGGTGCCAGAGCTAAGAGGGTTAAGCTACGAGAAAAAACTAACCCGCTAATGGAATTTCGCAATCCTAGAGAACAGAAGAAACAAATGAGAAATGATCACATTATGCAAGTTATTAAGAGGAATAAACAAGTTGGACAAGGGCAACATCTTTAAATTAAAAGTAAGACGAAAGGAGTGGAAGCTGGAAACGCAAATGAGCCGAAGAAATGTAAGGAAATACTCGTACTCTGCACGGGTTGACAAGTGCAATACACTGAAAAGTTGTGGAAGCCACCTCCATCCACAACTTTAAGGATAGATTCGACAAGGAATTAGAACATTAGGACTGTTAAATTACAATGCTACAGTTGCAGGCGATGAGTCACAATAACGTGGCTAAAGTATGATGACCAGACCACACACTAGACGGTGAAGGGACGACGACGTTTCGGTCCATCCTGGACCATTCTCAAGTCGATTGAGAATCGTCCAGGACGGACCGAAACGTCGTCGTCCCTTCACCTTCTAGTGTGTGGTCTGGTCATCAATGCGACAGTCGCTAGTGTCAGAAGGTGGGGCGTAATTAAACAGCTAGACCTCACGCTCTCGTAGACACTGACAGGGAAGTATTGATATAGTCTCCACGAGATCCTACGTCACCTGTACTATCAGTGACAGCTGGCATTAGTTATCACTGTATTGCTCTAACCGGTTCCTGTATCATAATATTTGTCCAGCTAATATTCGTCTGTCACATACGAACATTAGCACATACAAATCACTGAGGCTATTTCTACATTTGCCGTGTTAACTTCCATATGTAATTAATCACGGCTTTCGTTTTTTTATTCAAATTACTTTCAGATTTCATTTGAATTTGTTATACTATGTCATGGAATGCTTTTCAGAATCCTTTCTTAAGCCAAAACTGGGGATAGCAACCGAACCTGTGCTTTGGAAAGGTCATTTGTATATCCTAGTGCGTCGCGAATTCTTATTTGGGTTAGTACAATCAGCTGTCTGATGTTGTATAGGCTTTTACTGTGCATACTCCAGTTGTGCATTCCTCAATTGTGGATACACTAACTGGATACCAAACTATGGCCATTTAAATTTAAATATCTAGAGGTGCAGTTTTAAGGAGTCATATAAAGCATCAGTCAATTTTAGATGAAGATTTTTTTGTTTACCTGTCGCAAACTTATTTATTTATGTTGTCATTGACACAAAAGCATGTTAGCTGCCATACTTAGTGTAACGTTGATCTTTCCCCTGCCTCTTACAGCTGTGTTGGGGACTCGAGTCTGAAGACTGGTCTGTGTAGCGGCGTTAGCAAGGGGAACCAATAAGAAGCAGCCTCAGGACACAGGTCCGTGGAGCGGCGGCAGCAGCAAGGCGTCAGGAGACAGGTCAGAGGAGAGGAGGAAACAGCAGGGAGCAGTGTTCGGAGACAGGTTTGTGGAGAGGCGTCAGCAGGAGTCAGAAGCAGGCGTCCGTTAACACTACTGCTGAGGTGTCAGCGTGAGGGAAGATGTCAGCGTGAGGGAGGGGGACTTGTCAGGCTCTGGCAGCGTGGGAGCCTCCTCACACTGGCCTCACTTTTCCCGCGGGAGCCGCTGTTATGGACAGCTTTCGGAGTCCCCAGGTGTGTACTCGCTTTTTATTTGTATTTATTTGCAGTGAGTTTGCTCTAACTCCTGGACCTCACCTCTTACCCGTTAATAAACTACTGTGATGCCTCCCAAATCTCACGGTTTTGTCCATATTTAAATCATCACTATTTCAGAGGAAACAGGTGGGCAAAGGTTAAATGGAACCAACTCAGAGCTGGAAGCCATTGCTAGTGGAGTGCCCTAGGTCTCTGCCCTGGGATCTCTGTTGTTTAACATAAATATTCCTGATTTAGACACAAGATTCAAAAGCAAAATTAACAAATTTGCAGATGACATCAAAATAGAGCGGGGAAATAAAATCAGAAGAATATACAGATGCAGTTTAACTGAATTGTATTTATTTATGAATACACAAGAATGTACATTGGGTTTATCAGAGTACATTGATGTTTTTACATTCTTGTAAAGCCACTAACTCGCATAGCGTTTCGGGGCAGGTTCTTAATCCTATAGATGGCTGAGAAACGGTGTTCGAAGCCTAGGACATTATAATATTGCAAGATATCATTTGGACAATTTGAAAATTGACGAACTTTAACAAAAATAGTGATCTGATTGTCATAACTAGAAGTGATCTAAATCAGTTAAATCATTAACATTTAATGGCATAATGTTTCAATTATTTCACTTAGAGTATTGTTGAAATCCTGTCGCAAATCTTGGCTAACTGTACCAGTCTGTACTCACGTCATCTTGGGTATAATTGGGTTTATATATATATATATATATATATATATATATATATATATATATATATATATATATATATATATATATATATACATATGTATATATATATATATATATATATATATATATATATATATACATATGTATATATATATATATATATACATATATATATATATATATATATATATATATATATATATATATATATATATATACATATACATACGGTGTTTACCCTTGCTACAGGACACAGCGGCGTTGCTGGATGTGGCTTATGTCATCCGCTTCGGTCACTTCCCCAGCGATGACGGCCCTCATAACGGACTCAAGACCTCACACCTGACTACCTCACATCCGCTTCTAGAGACTACCGACATTTCTCCCTCCCCTGTGCACAGTATTGCCAGTGATGATAACAACCCTTTCTCTGATGAGAGTCTCTTTATCGAGGATCAGAATCCATTTACTGATGAGCCAAACTCCTCAGTCGATGATACAAATCCCTTTACGGAGGACGATAGTCAGGCTTCCCCCACCAGAGAGTCAAGTCCCAAACCTGACGATGATTACCCGCCGCAAACGTCACCGGCAAGAGAGAGGAGTAGCCCCATGTCAGCTAGCGCCTCCCCGTCCACACCGCCATCGCCAGCCACCCCCACCTTCCCCACACCGCCATCGCCAGCCACCCCCACCTTCCCCACACCTCCATCGCCAGCCACCCCCACCACCCCCACACCTCCATCGCCAGCCACCCCCACACCTCCAGCAGGAGCGTCTAGGACGCTGGAGATCAGCGGCGTCTCCCGAGCCCATGTCATGGAGGTCATCACTCAGGCGTTCAACGTGACCCGTCTGGACCTTCGACGCTTGGTGGAGGACATTGGTAATAGCAAGGTTAGTTGTGCTGTGAATGAATAGTTGTTCGATGAGGGTTCGAACTTAGGTCTAGGATGATCCCAGACGCACCTTAATCGACTGCGCCACGACACGGTGAAGAGAATTGCAACCGGGAGTGCTACTGCACTTACACGGATCCCGCAGTCTCTCCGAGACACAAACTGGAGTTTTACACAATTTCCCCCATGCACTCGGGCTCTGTCAACAAGCTGAGTCCATCACCCAAGATCAGCTGTGTCTCGGAGAGACTGCGGGATCCGTGTGAGGGTAGTAGCACTCCCGGTTGCAATTCTTTTCACCATGTCGTGGCGCAGTCGATTAAGGCGCGTCTGGGATCATCCTGGACGTAAGTTCGAACCCTCATCACGGCCCTTGTAGATTTATTCATTTGATATATCACGCTGTTGTGATTTCTGTGTTTATTAGTTGTGCTGTATTCACTTGCTATAGTCAACACAGGATATATATTTTAGCAGGTAATTTCTTTTTAATCCAGAGTGGCACATGATTGCTCTGAAGTAATATATTCTGGCGATCAGTTTCGTAACACAAAAAATATATCTATAGATACTATTTACGGGGTTGGATAACTTTCGACTAGATTACGCGCGCTTTATGAATACACAGCCTTTAGATATTATCTTAGCATTTTTTTGCTATGTTATTATGGACCCCCATGTCCATCGTGTGGGCAGTAGCAGTTAGTTTATAGACAGATAAGGAAAGTGACAGTCACACGAAGGTGCTCCCATCAGATATATAATCGCTAGGCACCTGTCAGGCTTGACAACCTGTGTGGTAAGGAGGCGCCTTACATTATTACCTTTGTGATTACTTATCAGACCCGCAAGTGGGGCTCTGAGGCCATCACCCAAGATCAGCTGATGGCAACCTCTGTGACTGTGTATCAGCTGGGATTGTGTGTCAGCTGGGATTGTGTGCCAGTTGGGATTGTGAGCCAGCTGGGATTGTGCCAGCTGGGATTGTGTGCTAGCTGGGATTGTGTGCCAGCTGGGATTGTGTGCCAGCTGGGATTGTGTGCCAGCTGGGATTGTGAGCCAGCTGGGATTGTGTGCCAGCTGGGATTGTGTGCCAGCTGGGATTGTGTGCCAGCTGGGATTGTGTGCCAGCTGGGATTGTGAGCCAGCTGGGATTGTGTGCCAGCTGGGATTGTGTGCCAGCTGGGATTGTGTGCCAGCTGGGATTGTGTGCCAGCTGGGATTGTGAGCCAGCTGGGTTTGTGTGCCAGCTGGGATTGTGTGCCAGCTGGGATTGTGTGCCAGCTGGGATTGTGTGCCAGCTGGGATTGTGTGCCAGCTGGGATTGTGTGCCAGCTGGGATTGTGAGCCAGCTGGGATTGTGTGCCAGCTGGGATTGTGTGCCAGCTGGGATTGTGTGCCAGCTGGGATTGTGTGCCAGCTGGGATTGTGAGCCAGCTGGGTTTGTGTGCCAGCTGGGATTGTGTGCCAGCTGGGATTGTGTGCCAGCTGGGATTGTGAGCCAGCTGGGTTTGTGTGCCAGCTGGGATTGTGTGCCAGCTGGGATTGTGTGCCAGCTGGGATTGTGAGCCAGCTGGGATTGTGTACTCTACCACCCCATTCCTTTTTTTCATTAGCATACAATTTCTTCATGTACCTCATCTTTTACTGATGGTCTCAACTCGTCAATCGAGGTCTTGGCTGACATGCTATTTTGCACTCTTCTCAACGCCATCAAGTCCTATCACGTTCACATCACCACTTCTTTCATTATTACTGCTTTCATCACTTCTTCTCATTAGACGTTGAAGGTACTCTCTCCTCCACTTGTAGTCTCCTGTTCACCATTTAACACTGCACCATCTCTATTGACCCGTCTATCAGTCTCCCTCCTGCACTTCTTTCTTTTCAAAATAGCTTTCTGTTTTCTGAATTATTTTTTTAATTTGTTCTCACTATCTCCCTATTCTCTCTCTTTTTGTTCTACTTAACTAATCATTTCACATGCCTTTTGCTCTTTTTATACCTTCTGTTTTTTCTTTCGTTCACTTTCTGTCAATAAAAATGCACTACTTTATCTTATCGTGAAGAATTCGTGCCACTTAACCTCCTTCAAGTTGATCCTCACATTCCCTGTGTGGAACTGTTCACTTGGTGTTCTTCACTGAACATTTCTTGTATACGTCTCACGTGGAACTTCATATGTTCAGAGCCTCTTTCTCCAAGATCACTATCACTTTCGTCTATGTTGTTATTCATCTACCGGTTCTCTTCCAGTCAACTGTTATTCTTTCACCTTTCGTATCCTTGTAAGATACGATCAAACTCATCCTATACGATCCAATCCAAATACATCCAATACGATCCATCCAAACTTACCATCATTTTTACCATCCAAACCATCATCATACGATCGTATGAAAGCATGAAACATACGATCAAACTTGTAAGAAACTCAGTGAACACAGCAGTAAAATGTAATCAGACGAACCTCCCAGAATTGTTCTCTCTCAATCCCTGACCGTCCAAGTGGTTGGGCACCATTCCTTCCCTCCCCGCGTCCCATCCTAAATCCTTATCCTGACCCCTTCCCAGTGCTATATAGTCGTAATGGCTTGACGCTTTCCCCTGATTGTCCCAGGGCAGACCACCATGCCATCATCATCATCATGGGAGACCATTATAAAGGGGAGACCATTATTATCGCCCTACCCTCCCTTAGGGCCATAATAATAATAATAATAATAATAATAATAATAATAATAATTAATTATTATTATTAAATATAAAAATAATAATTATTATTATTATATTTATAAATAATACAATTTATTATTATTTGCAAGAGATAGAGCGGAGAAAATTATTATTAACAAATATAGATAATGTGTCAAAGTGAAATAAAGTTTTGCTGAGCCCTTCAATACAGGCCACGTTTCGGGCCAGTATAAAAACCTTATTGTTAACATTGTTTAAAGGTTAAAAACCTTATTGTTAACATTGTTTAAAGGTTAAAAACCTTATTGTTAACATTGTATAAGGGTTAAAAAAAACTTATTGTTAACATTGTTTAAATTCAAATTATTATGAATTATAAGATTTGTACAAATGAGCGTGACGCTTGAAAGCAATATCCCAGCACGGCTTGTACAGATATATCTGGCTACACTGCTTTTCGTTAAATGCACTCCAACCACTTGCACTGTCGGTACAGTGGCGACCTAACTTCCTGCAGGCCAACATTCGATTCCCACTGGTCCAAGTAGGTGGGTGTCGTTTCTCCATTCCACCCCCCCATACCCCCTATTTTATCCCTATGCAATAATGAGGGTCCCGGTTGTACAGTTGGGTTCTTTCTCGACTCACAATCGAGATTTCCGGGTTCGAATCCCGGGAGGGACAGAAATCGATGGGTACATTTCCTTTCACCTTATGCATCTGTTCACCTAGCAGTGAGTAGGTACTCGGGAGTTAGTCAACTTGTTGTGGGGTTGTCTCCTGGGCGGGGTCAGTAATGCGGCCTTGGAGGGGGGGGGGGATATATTCATACTTCATATGAATATGAATATTCATATGAAGTATGAATATTCATATTCATACTTCAGAGTGTATGAATACACTCTGGCTGCCTGTCCCCCGACACTAATGAATTATGAACATTATTAAATCTAGTCATACTGACTTTGCACTTTTCCTTCATAATGTCTTTTCCTTGCTACAGTGAGGACTAGGCTAGAGCGTACTGTACATATTGGCTTAAATACTGATGACTTGTGTTGTCCATATAGAATCGAGAATAAGGTTTACCACGGAGAAGTGTTATATGTGTGTGTGTGTAGCGACGTGACCGTTACCAACCATGTTATAACCTTGAGTGTTTACAGTATGGCATCATGGAACACGTGTAATGTGCTCCCGCAGGAGGTGCCGGCGGTGGAACTGATGCTGGAGGAGATAAGAACGGAAGGCCTCGCCCTGGAGCACACTACAGGTAAGTATTCTGGCTGTGTTGTTGGTGGTGTGTTCTCAACCCAACGGCTGCTGTACCTAGTGGCTGTACTAACACACTAACACCTAGTGTTAGTGTGTTGCTGTACCCAGCTGTTGTTGTCTTGCTGTACCTAACTGCTGTTGGTGCTCTGCTGTACTCAAATTTAAATTTTTAAAATTTTGCCCCGAGGGGCGAGTTTATTGGGCAGCGCCACTCATCTTGGGAGTGGATATACCGCCATAGCAGCATGTACAACACTCCCCAATAGGAAGAAAACCCGCTGGGTTGTTCATCCTGTCACTTGTACCCAGACACAGCTGGGACTTGCTTAACTGTCTCAAGTGAACAGCTCCTCAAACAAGAAGATTAACATCTATCAACCCTTAAAAGCTTACGTACTCAATTAGTGATGTGTTCATGTACAGTTAAATTTGTATGTTTTACTATGTCCATTAACATTTGCACTTCCCTATATTATTTAGCAGGGTCGATATTCAGCTCCTGGTCCCAATTTTTCTAGCTGTCGGTCATCTGAAAGGCTGAGACCTTTCTACATTTTATCGGTACAAGTGCACTTGATAAATGCTTCCTCAAGTTCCCGCGACTCATTTCAGTACCCAGTGTTCTTCAGTGTTCTTGCTACACGTATAAATGGAAGCTCTGATACCGTTTGTGAATGGAGTACCGCAAGGTTCTATTTTAGGGTCAATGCTTTTTTTTCGTAACAGACATCAACGCCGTATATGGCAACACTTCGAGTTAACAGACAACACGACAATCTACGGGAAGTTGGGAAATGAAAACGATAATGATGCATTGCAAGACGATCAACGTCATGTCTAAAAATATTTAAAAATGAACAAATGTTCTTCATTATTTAAAATGCAAGACATTACGAATATGGCATAACAATATAGACCATAATAACCGCATTAAAAGCACGACCATAGATTTAATAAAAAAAATCTCTTAATCACTGAAACCTGCTCAGCAAATTTGAGTTACGATAAAAAAAAAGCCAATCAAACTTTAACTTTAAGTTAGACAGAGTGGCTACTGAGGTGTACAAATGTGGCCCCTCTCCATCTGGACTATGTCTAAGCATGCAGACCGCACCTTCTAAAAACATAACTAGTGGAAAGTATTTTCACGCACAGCGACAAAAATAATTCCAAGACTAAATCAACTCTCACCAGGAACGACTGAGGGTCTCAGAACTAAGAACACTTCAGACCAGAGGGCAGCAGCTCCAGGTGTAACAAGCCGATTGATTGATTGATTGATGAAGATTAAACCACCCAAGAGGTGGCACGGGCATGAATAGCCCTTAGCAAATAGTCACAGTGTGGGACGGGAAACAGATGTCTTTACCCACTGGGCAATAAACCCACACAATCACCTACCCACCGAAACCTAAATGCTGAAGACAGTAATCTAATTCAAAATATAGCCATACAAATCCTCAGGAAATATGGGGGAGCTTGAACAACCCGCCGGCTTCCTGTCCCTAACTAGGTGCCACTAAATGTAAAAAGCACTCTATACGGGGAATAGGAGCTAGGATATGTATGGGGACAAGGAGCTAGGATATGAAGATAGTGTGAATGAATGGTGCACAACCACCTGGACCCCTTGGAATGACGGCCCTTAGGTAAATTCAGGCAAATATTATCCACGACCTAAGTATCTTGTATGTTTCAGCCATGTCACCTCTAATTTTCCTTTCTCCCAGAAATGTTAAGCCCTCCCAGCCTATATTCATGCCTAAGTTCAATCACTTCTGGGACTAATCTTGTTCAAAACAACAAGTTTGCTTCATGTTTTAATTGATGTGTCATAAGATGAGGACTCCAGCCTGGCCATGCTAATTTTTGAGCTGTTGTTTCATTCTTCAGGCTCTTAAATGTTTCACAGGTTCTCATACACCGCTGATATTATTCTCTTTACATTTACCTTCCTACTATTTTTGATTTACCCGGTAGTGCTTTTTCAGGGTTGATACAGTCAGATACTTAGACAAGAAACAATTTTAAATCGAGTATTTGGCTGAAGAACAGTTCATTTAATATGTGAAAGGCAAGATTACTCAGTCGGGCCTACTTCAAGTTCAAGTATGTTTATTGAGATAAGCAAGAAATACATCTCAAAGGGATAGAGTAGCTTAGGCTATTTCTACCCCCCTACTTGGGCCTACTAATGTCTTCCAGGAGCAACAGTAGATTTAATTATTTAAAATACATAATAAAAAATAAATAAAGGAGAGAACGTAATATCAAAATATTCTAATAATAAAAATGGGAATGGGGTGAGGTAAATATATATTAATTTATTGTCCCCGTGGCGCAGTGGTAAGACACTCGCCCGGCGCTTCGCGAGCACTTTGGCCTGGGTTTGTATCCTGGCCGGGGAGGATTAACTGGGCGCCAATCCTTAACTGTAGCCTCTGTTCACCCGGCAGTAAATGGGTATCTGGTTAAACGATTTGGCGGGTCGTATTCCGGGGAAAATGAATATTAAGGACCTGCCTGAAACGTTATGCGTTCTAGTGGCTTACAAGAATGTAATAGCTCTTGTTTATATAAGTAAAATAAAATAAAATAAAAATTATTATGCAAAATGAAAACATGAGTGCAATATTTGTTTACGTTTTCCCCAAGCAGACAGTCCCTCGCCACCAGTGGTGTTCGTGCGAGCTGTGATGGGAGGCGAGGGGCGCTTCACCACCTTCAGCAGCACCTCCGCCACCAAGGTCACCCACAACACTCTCACAATGTACGTGTTCTCAACTGCCCATAACCTGTCCTCTTTAAAAGAACGTCGCTTTTGGCCGTTTGCCCGTATGGCCGAATATGGACGTAATTTGAAAATAAAAAAAAATGAATATAAATTTCGGATTGTTTTTATCAACAACAGTAAGTTAAGGGTCCTCTGGTAGGTTAGGTGGGCAGGAAATTCTCATAAAGTTTCAAAACGTTATGAAAAACGTTAATGGAAAGTTGCCTCTTCTAAGCTTGCCGAGTAAGCCGGGCGACTCAAACAGAAAACGAACAGTACGTCACTTTTGTGAGTCGATTTAATTTCAAATTACGTCCAAATTTGGCCATAGTGCGCATACCAGCGAAAAGCGACGTTATTTTTAAGAGGACGGGTTGTTGGCGCAGTCCATCCTCGTCTTGCGAGCGCGGCGCAAAAATATTTCAGAGAGAACAACGTTCTTGCTCAGACCCCACAGGGTAGACTCTGATAATGTTAGATCATACTTATTTTTATATGAATACTCACCCCCTTATTTGATTTATCTGTTTCATACAAAATAATGGGTGCATAATAAGAATCTAATTGACCTGGGTTCAGTCTATTGTGATTCTATTATTTGACATGAGATAAATGAATGTTCAAGGAAAATGTTCCGCTTATTACCTAAAGATTACATTAAGGAAAAGATGAATTACTGTTTTGTAACCAACTTTGGTTCTTTTACTAAACTTTGATCAGTATTAATATGGTGACATGACTTACAGGGGCGTGAAGAACATGTACACAGAGACGCTGCTGCTTGAGGTCTGGTGAGTACAAACTCCTCTTACTCTTAGTGAGTACAAACTCCTCTTACTCTTAGTGAGTACAAACTCCTCTTACTCTTAGTGAGTACAAACTCCTCTTACTCTTAGTGAGTACAAACTCCTCTTACTCGTAGTGAGTACACACTCCTCTTACTCTTAGTGAGTACAAACTGCTCTTACTCGTAGTGAGTACAAACTCCTCTTACTCTTAGTGAGTACAAATTCCTCTTACATTGAGCACGGACTCCTCCAACTGTCAGTGAGTACAACTTCTCCCTCACTCTTACCATATTTACATTCTCTGACTATTGGTATCAAGTCCTGTAGTATGATACAATACAATACAATACAATTTTATTTAGGTAAGGTACATACATACAATAAATATTTACAAGGATTGTTTAACTTATAGATATAGCTAGTACATACAATGCCTAAAGCCACTATTACGCAAAGCGTTTCGGGCATATAGCCTTAGCATCTTCTTAAATGAAACCAATAAACAGTTTTTACTCTTCCCCTCTCCTCTCTCACCTGTACATCTATAGCATCACACATTGACAAAGATTGGCAATAGGTTAATTACTCATCTTCGAGAATATTCGGAAGACCTGGCTTGTATGTGTATCTCCCCCCCCCCCCCGGTATATGCAGAAGCCCTGACTTGATATGCAGGCGATGAGTCACAATAACGTGGCTGAAGTATGTTGACCAGACCACACACTAGAAGGTGAAGGGACGACGACGTTTCGGTCCCTTCACCTTCTAGTGTGTGGTCTGGTCAACATACCCCTGACTTGATCATTGCTAAGTTAGTGGACATGTTGTGTTGTTACGGTGGTGACCAGGACAAGGCATAAGGAGTGTGGCGTGTTACAGGAAGGCTGGGATCCCGGCCGTGGTGGAGGAGGCCCAGACCAGCCCCGTTATGGACATCCTCGGTCGCCTCATCATCAAAAGCATCAGGAACAGGAGAGATAAAGCCAACGCTTCGGCTTCCTCCAGGTAAGTTCCCACAGTTGTTAAACCAACATGTTCTTAAGATGCCTTAAGTAGGTACCAAGCACTTATTTACTAATATCCATATTGGGTGGGGTTATATGGGCAACATGTTCATACAAATCAGGTGCATAAATTCATGTTCAACTGCACAATACTTGGAATTTCTTTAAATAATAACTGGTTTTAGCCGAAATTTGCCCGAAATACTATGCGTATTAGTGGTTTTAGGTACTGTATGTACTAGCTCTATCAATAAATCCAACATTATGTTTGTAACTCATCTTCTATATATGTACTTTTACCTAAATTTGAATTTGAATTTGGTGAAGATATGGCCGGTACACGGTGAGAAGGTGAGGTCCAGGTCTAAGGTGTAGAGATGTGTGAGGATATTACAGGGCAACGGTCAAGTGACATATAATGAACCTGAAGTGTAATGTTAACATTTAGCAGAATGGGAGTTAGGTGTAGGAGAGGGGGAACTGGAGACTGTTAATGATGGAGATGGTGGGAGTGTTGGGGGAGATGGTGGGAGTGTTGGGGGAGATGGCGGGAGAGTTGGGGGAGATGGTGGGAGAGTTGGGGGATATGGTGGGAGAGTTGGGGGAGATGACGGGAGTGTTGGGGAGATGGTGGAAGTGTTGGGGGAGATGGTGGGAGTGTTGGGGAGATGGCGAGAGTGTTGGGGAGATGGCGGGAGTGTTGGAGGAGTTGAGGAGTGTTGGAGGAGTTGAGGAGTGTGCGAGGAGCGTGATCACGTGCACTGTCCTGGGAAATGTCAGCCAAGCTAGTGACTGTCATCACGGTGAGGGAGGGGGGAGGGAAGGGGGGGGGGTCACGTGTTGTGTATACACACTGACAGTACTGGAGATAAAACAAGAACATTGTTAAATAATATTTGCATTTATTATAGTTTATCTTTTTCTTGAATTATTTGATATGTTATTTCCTAAACCTTGGCGTCACAGATGGCGGCTCACGTGAGCAGTTCAGTAGTGAGCAGGAGGAGGCATCAACTCAACTATCAGGGGAAAGCGCCAAGCCATTATGACTATATAGCACTGGGAAGGGGTCAAGATAACGATTTGGGATGGGACGGGGGGAAGAAATGGTGCCCAACCACTAGGACGGTCGGGAACTGAACGCCGACCTGCATGACGGGAGGCCGTCGCTCTATACCGTCCAGCCCAAGTGGTTGGGCAGGGAGACACTGCTCCGTCCTTCCTTCTCCTCACACAAGCAAACCTTGCAGGTTTTCTCCGACTAATTACTGGCAACGTTATGAACGCTCCTACGGAGAAACTTACTACAATGCCGTAGTTACACACGCAGATCACACTAACGTGATGCATCAAATCCTTGTGGATTTGTTCAATTGATGCATCACGTTAGTGTGATCTGTGTGTGTAATGATGTTAGGGCGAAGAGGGAGAACGGCCTATTGACATAGCTCGGGTGCAGGGGGGAGTTGTGTAAAATCCTGGCTTGTGCCTCGGAGAGGCTGCAGGATCCAGTAAGTTCAGTAGAACTTCGGTTTCAACTCTTTTACCCTGTCGTAGCTCAGTCGATTAAGGCAGTGTCTGGGATGCTCCCGGACGCAGGTACGAATCCTCGTCACGGCCCTTGTGGATTTGTTCAATGCCGTAATGCTTGGATCAAGGTGAAGGACAGACCCAGTATATGGGGGCCTGACGGCTGAGTGGGCAGCGCTGGGCATTCGTAGTCCTAAGGTTCCGGATTCGATCCCCGGCGGAGGCGGAAGCAAATGGGCAGTTTCTTTCATCCTGATGTTCCTGTTCACCTAGCGGTATATAGGTGCCTGGTAGTTAGACAGCTGCTACGGGCTGCTTCCTTTGGATGTGTAACAAAAAGGAGGCCTAGTCGAGGACCGGGCCGCAGGGACGCTAAGCCCCGGAATCATCTCAAGATAACCTCAAGATATGTTTAATTGTATTAGAAACCAAATTTTCGGATGTACCCTACACCCTTTCACTAAAAACTGTACACAGCACCTTGAGGAAGGATGTAGGTTATATACGAAAATTTGGTTTCTAATACACTTACACATATATTGGGTCTTTCCATCACCTTCAACTTTCCTATTATAATGCAAGCGATGAGTCACAATAACGTGGCTGAAGAATGTGGACCAGACCACACACTAGAAGGTGAAGGGACGACGACGTTTCGCTCCGTCCTGGACCATTCTCAAGTCTCAAAATCGACTTGAGAATGGTCCAGGACGGACCGAAACGTCGTCGTCCCTTCACCTTCTAGTGTGTGGTCTGGTTAACTTCCTATCATAATAATCCGAACACGATTTCTATTCTAATTTTAATTTTTTTTTTAAATTTTGCCCCGAGGGGCGAGTTTATTGGGCAGCGCCACTCATCTTGTGAGTGGACACACCACCATAGCAGCATGTACAACACTCCCCAATAGGAAGAAAACCCGCTGGGTTGTTCATTAATTCACACGCCACAGGATCGTGCAGGTCTGGCCTTTGCCAAAGCTGAGAATATTAGTTCAGATTATTACATTGCACTAATTTGCAATGCTATTTACATTACTTCTTTGCGGGATCAATAAATTAGGTGATTTCGCCTCATCACAAATTCAATGCAAGCTGAGAAAAATAGTAAAATAATGATATTCAGTAACACAAAAGGGACAAAATTTGACATTATTCCAGAACACATTTAGCTACAGAAATATATTTATACCGACTTTTCCCTTAAATTAAAGGCCGTAATTAATCATAATTTACTCATATGAGTATTTCAAATGATGGTATTTGTGTTCTGATATTTTTTGTTATAATGTCAAATTTTGTCCCTTTTGTGTTATTGAATATAATTTTGTACTTTGTAATAAACATTAAATGAATGATATCATTAAATATTATTTAAAGAGGTGTATAATAACTGATTATAAGGCTTAATGTATATATGATGTGTATACCACAGAGTCTCAGATGAGAGCGCCGCCAGCACAGAGCCGGACCAGAAGGGTCAGTCATCTGATGTGGCAGCTGATGAGAGAAGCGTCGTTCAGGAGGACGAAGTCGACCACTCAGATGACACGCCTATCATCAATGTGTCACTCTGGGAGAACAAGCACCAATCAGATCCCTTACAACCACCACACCACGACTCAACCAAAACCGCAAAGCACAAAGTTGCTCCAAGAATCGTGCAAGTCAAAATAAAGAAGACAGTTGTTAGTACTGAGAGTGTGCCCCTTCACAACGACAGTACAGACAGCAAAGGCTTTGGTAGTGGACAACTTTTAAATGGGGACGAAGTTGACTTGGAGGGAAGTGAAAGCCATACTCTTGACATATCAGATACTATTTCAATCAATTCAGAACTGAGCCCAGACACCATGATGACAAGTACTCCAAGAGGCAGGTCCGCCAGCGTCCAGAACCTTGACCTGCCTCGCACCAGCGACAAGGCGTCCGAGAGAAACAAACTGCATAAAGGCGGCTTTAAAATGAGTGCGAGTAACTTTAGGGCGTCATTACGCTCCAGTATCAGAAAGCTGAATCATAATAGTTCTTTAGATTCAAAAGATCTACAAAATAAGCCTTCTTTGAGATCCAAGACAAGTGATGCCTCATCTACTGATAATGGAGAGTCAGGTAATTACAGTCAATGCAAAGATGGTCAAGATTCACCCACGAGAGAAAAAGAAAATCTGGATAAAAACTCATCTCAAATAACAAAAGAAAATGTAAATAATAATCTAGACCGCGAGAGGTCAAGGAGTACATTAAGCGTCACATCCTTCTCTAAGATCAATTTTGGCATACGAAAGTCATCACAAAAAGCTACAGAAATATTCAGAAGAATTGGAAGCAAACGCGATAAAAAGTGTGTGAGTGAGACATCCACTCCTGAGCTTCGAAGACAGCAGTTGCCAAGTGATAATATATCAATATCAAGTTTCCAGATGGAGAGTGTCCATGAAGGGGATCACACTAACGGCTCACTCACGCCAGATAACACCATTAATACTGACCAATCACAGCTACACACTAAGGACGCTGCTGCACACGGCTCTCCAATGATTACTTGTTACATGAGAAAGTCTTTTAAAAAAAAGTTTTCCACACCAAGAACTTTAAGAGCATTCAGAAGTTTGAGAGACAAAGGAAATACTAAGAAACAGAGCGACCCCAAATACAACAGAGAAGGCTATACAACCGATAAACTTGATGAAAGTGACAAGTCCTTGGAAGCCCCACTAAATCCTCCAGAAATACAGACTTATCTGTCAGGCATTGGCAAAGGTCACCTCAAGGCTGAACGTCTGGCGCACGTCAGCGTCCCAGTTAAGGTAAGGAAGGAAAGATCCATTGGTTCCTATTGGTATTATACATTACATTTGAATATCTCTTTAATACTTCAGGTTACATACACTTTTCTTTTAAACATTATAATTTCATTTTTAAGAGTCTAATAGGTACATGGAGAAAGGAAGGCTGGTTGCCTCTGATTCTTAACCAAGATAAAGACAACTCAGTTCAGGGTCAGAAGAAGAAGAAGTCTAACAAGGTGGATGGGAACGGTACATCGAAGACGGTCAAGAAGGAGGCTAGAATGGCTTGTAAGATTCACATCCGCCTGACACTACTCCCGCCGGACTCTGACCTCACCACCACCAGCTATGACACCTACAGTGCCACTCTTCGCAAGCTGATTGATGTGCACGTCCAAACCCTGGTAAGGGAACCCTTGGTAAGTCCAAACCCTAGTAATCCAAACTGGTATGTCCAATCCCTGGTATGTCTAATCCTTGGTATGTCCAAACCCTGGTATGTCCAATCCCTGGTATGTCCAAACCCTGGTATGTCCAAAGCCTGGTATGCCCAAACCCTGGTAAATCCTGTGTAGTAGAACAAGATTGCCTAGAGACCAAGCAATCATCGTAACGAAGGAGTTCTTAGTGAGATAAAGACACGGAGAATATAAACAGATATATACATAATTATTTATGGTTTCTGAGCTTTCTTGAAGACCAGTAACTTCATACAATGCACATATATACGACGTTGACGAAATGATAATTTGTACCCGCTTAACAGCACCCTTCCTCTCCCATATAGCATGATATTCCCTTTACAGGACACGTTGGACCAATATAAGGGTAGTGTAGGAGTGGTGGGAGATGTTCTCCTGCAGCAACTGGTGTTCTTCTCCCGGGTGTCTGAGCCACACCGGACACTGGCCAGATGGCTGGTGATGGTCGAGATCAAGCCCTCGGACCCCGGCCTCCTGCTGCCTCTCCTCCAAGCCATTAGGACTCACCTGGAGGCTGGCCTCTACCTCACCACACAGGTACACCATCACCAAATGTTATCTTTTATCTAAATTCTAAAAGTCAAATTTGATCAGGCTTTGTTGCATTTCCTCATTGCTTCATGCAACATTTTGCCAAACCGTCTAACATGGGAGTAATATGCTTTTAGCGAAGAGTTATGTGCTTCAAATTTTATAGTACATTGCTACACCTTGGATTATGCATTACACTTCATAACGATATAGTTCATTTAATTTTCTTAAAAATTAAGTTAATTTCATGTTCTTAAAAAAACTTTTTCTGCCTCCCTATGGGCTGAGGAGGCGCACATGATGTACAAACGACATTTTTCCTCTTTTTGAAAGTTTCCAGTTTATTGAAAACTTTAGTGCTGTATTGGATCAATAGTATCTGTTAATTCAATTTATCTATCCTATTACATCCGAAGCACAGCGATGCCTTAAAATAGTTCCAGGTTCTCAGTTTAGAAAGAATATCGACAGACAGCAGTGTTATTCTGGGCAGACAATTTTAATTCAAAATAGGCCGTTGCTATGTTTATAAAAACTGTTGCATGCACATCATTCCTGCTGCTAACAATATGTCTTCTTGCTAAAAAGTTGGTGACGAACTTCATTTATATTCTGCTATCATACACACACATTGGTACGCCATAGGCACATGAGAATAGAGGAAACTGGTCGTTGTTGTTGTTGTTTAAGATTCAGCTACTAGGAACTAAAAGTTCCAAGTAGCACGGGCTATGGTGAGCCCGTGATGGACTTACCTGGCACAGGAACGGGGCTGAAAACTGAAAAAAACTGGTCATGCAGAACAGCTCCTTTTATACCCACCCAAACTCCTAAGTGAGTCTCACCTACTCTTGAAACACTCCAACGATCCCACGTCGATTGTGTTACCCGGTAATTTGTTCCATAACTCTGTAGAAACGTCAGCTGGGGAGCGCCCTCTCCAGGTGGGTGCGGAAGGCGCTCTTGGAGGAGTTTGAGATGCTCCACTCATCCTTTCCAAGCACCTGTAGCCTCATAGAACTGCCAAGGCTGGAAAATTTCCTCAGGTAAGTGCAGTAGTCATCTCAAACGTTTATCTTCAAATTTGTGATAACATTCTTCATTAGCCATCATTAAAGACATGAAAATTATGCAGTAATATGTTGTTTCTGCAATTTAAGCAATTAATATTAATTTTCAGTAGATTACAATACCTTCCATAGGCTAGATTAGACGTCATAAAGTGTTGCATTTTAAACCACTGTCATTACTGATAAATCTTGGATAGACAAGTACACAAAGACCTCTCTCCGGGTTCTTGTCTGACCTCTTATTGGCACTGTGCCCCTCATGCTGAGTTTACTGTGCACCTCATATTCATCCAACCCGTCATCCTAATACAACGTCGCATTTTGACGTATACTCTACTTAAGGCCAAAAATGGTCGTACTAGAAAATGGTCGCGGCTCACGAAATTGACAAACTGACCCGTTTTCTGTTTTGGGTCCTTTGGTAGGTTAGGATAAGTGCACTTTAGTACGACAGTTTCTTGACGTTGGGAAACTTTAGGAGGACGGTGATAGCTTATGAAGCACCTCATATTCATCAGATGTGAGTGGTAGTTTATGAACCACATATTCATAGTGTGAGTGGTAGTTTATGAACCACATATTCATAGTGTGAGTGGTAGTTTATCGTGACTCTCATATTCATCCTGTGAATGGTAGATTACTGTGTACCTCATACTTATCCTGTGAGTTGTAGTTCATTGTATAAATACAAGTAAGAAACTACGCCAGCAGTTTTTTTTCTAAAATGAAGAAAGGTATTTATAGATTGTGAGTGAAGGTGGTGGTGTTGGGTGGGCTTTACACACAGGTGCTTCAATTACGGGCTATTCATGCCCGTGCTTGAGTGGCTTAATCTTTATCAATCAATCAGGTGCTTCAACACCGTGGAGAACTGCTACGAGCTGCGGGTGCTGTTCGAGCGAGAGATGGTTCAGCTAGGCTTGCCCTCCCTCACCGACCAGCTGCACGGCGCCCTGTCCAAACACGTCGAGACCTGGTCAGTTCATTAGAAAAACAAACTAATTAAGTTACGAAAAAAGTTACTAATTACGGTTACTCAGTAGACAAAATATTTAAGTTGTTGTGAGACAGGAGCAAGTACTGTATACCATTTGGTGTTTAAGGCTCATGCTCTGTGATGATATGGAAAACTGGTTTACCGAGAATTATATAAACTATATATAAATGTAGTATATTCCCTTGTAAATTGATGTAAATGCGATCTTTGTGTTATATATTATTTAATAAAGAACCAAAAAATTACGCATAGCGTCAGTCGTCTTAATGTTATGCTTAATTTCGAATGCAAAATATCTCTTCCAACATATACAGTATATATATATTTTATAATTACAGCCATATAAACATGTGAAAGCTAGTGTAATATATATCTAAATGTACACGACTTCTGGGATTTGATGGTTAACAATTATATCATTCACGGTTATCATGATCTTAGGAATATCAAATTAGAACTTTATTACCTTAACACTGGAAACCTCATTAAATTTCATCAGTGTAATATTATTATAAATTGAGAGCATATTAGAAACCTTTAATTTAAGGTAGACATAATTATATTAGGAAACTCAAATTGAACCTAGATAGCATATAGAAACCTTAAATTAAACCGTGATGGTAATTTAAGAACTAACTTAAAATTATAGATAGTAGATTATAAATCTATTAATTAAACAATTTAAAGGTTAACTTATTAAGACTACTCATAGCGCAGTTGATAGAGCTTCGGGCCTCACACGCCACACGCGTGGGGTCCAGGGTTCGAGTCTGCTAGAGCCCAGGTGAATGTAAATGTTTAAATTAAAGTTTGAGACACGTTAGGAGCGCGAGGTTAATATGAACAATGTGTGTATGTGTGTCAGGGTTGAGGCCCTGAACAAGGAGAAGGTGAAGAGGGATAGTGACGCCAGCTTGGTGCCCAGCCAGGCACCAGGAGCCTTCATGGAGTGGCGGGACGCCCAGCGCAGAGCCACCATCCTCACCAAGCCTATTCTAAACTTTCTCACCATCTCCTTTCACACGTATCAACCAATTTTCATGATGTGAGTTACATTACTTGTTTGTTGCTCCGGCTTACTATTCAAACTGTAATGGCGTTTTGTTGCATGCTTTTGCTTATTAGTCTGATTTTAATTATTTATTTATTTATTTATATATATACAAGAAGGTACATTGGGATTGTGAGGATACATAGCATAGTAATTACATTCTTGTAAAGCCACTAGTACGCGCAGCGTTTCGGGCAGGTCCTTAATCTAAGAAAATTTTTAGTAGGTAAATACTTGCAAAATTTATAAAAATGATAACAGTTACATAGCAAGAAAAAAAAATAAAAGATGAGAGAAAATTGTAGGTATATTAAAGCACATAGGTAGCTCAGATTGATTGCAATGACAGCTTGAATGGTAGTTTAACAAAAATTTGTTTAAAATGAATTTGTTTTATTTGTTTTTTATTTGTTTAAAATGAAATATGTGGGATAAAAAAATTGTGTTTAATGTAATCCCACATAGTTAAGAAAAAGTACTGTCACAGTATGCATCCTGGGATACTTAACTTACTTCTGATAGAGAACACTGATGGTCAGGTGTGTAGAGGCAACAAGTGGGTACAGGTGTGTAGAGGCAACAAGTGGGTACAGGTGTGTAGAGGCAACAAGTGGGTACAGGTGTGTAGGGTCAACAAGTGGGTACAGGTGTGTAGGGGCAACAAGTGGGTACAGGTGTGTAGAGGCAACAAGTGGGTACAGGTGTGTAGGGGCAACAAGTGGGTACAGGTGTGTAGAGGCAACAAGTGGGTACAGGTGTGTAGAGGCAACAAGTGGGTACAGGTGTGTAGGGGGCAACAAGTGGGTACAGGTGTGTAGGGGCAACAAGTGGGTACAGGTGTGTAGGGGGCAACAAGTGGGTACAGGTGTGTAGAGGCAACAAGTGGGTACAGGTGTGTAGGGGGCAACAAGTGGGTACAGGTGTGTAGGGGCAACAAGTGGGTACAGGTGTGTAGGGGGCAACAAGTGGGTACAGGTGTGTAGGGGCAACAAGTGGGTACAGGTGTGTAGGGGGCAACATGTGGGTACAGGTGTGTAGGGGCAACAAGTGGGTACAGGTGTGTAGGGGGCAACAAGTGGGTACAGGTGTGTAGGGGCAACAAGTGGGTACAGGTGTGTAGGGGGCAACAAGTGGGTACAGGTGTGTAGGGGCAACAAGTGGGTACAGGTGTGTAGGGGGCAACAAGTGGGTACAGGTGTGTAGGGGCAACAAGTAGGTACAGGTGTTGCAGTCAGTGGTACTCTTGAGATGTTACAGGTCATCCCTTAATAGTAGAGGCAATAATTACCTTTGTCTTTGATTTTGCAATGTGTGTATTCCAGTGTTGTATATTGGATTGTTTCCTGCAATATTATGGTTATTATATATAGAATGCACAGGCATTCTATATATTTATGGCGATTTTACTTAAAACCATTGTTCCCCGCTTTCATAATCTCAGTAAGATGCTCGTACACATCTCTAGCTCTCCTTAACATCAACGAATTCTGTGCTAACCTTAGAAAGTGTCTATTTTCTCCCTATAATTTGTCTAACTTTTGTATCTTTCGCTTCACCTAACAACTTCACCATCGGGCACAGGAATGTTTATGAAATATTTAAAAAATAATCACACATTTGTAAGTATATTTAGGCTATCTTTGTTATATTTCTTCATTGTATTGCATTGTTTTATCACATTAATACTCCTCTCCTCCCGCCACTTCCTACATGTAAATATGGATGTATACGAGAAATATAATGAGGTGATGCTTATTTACTGGAATGTCAGAGAGTTGTCTGTGGATTACCTGTACCTGGTGATGCCCAAGATGCTGACAGCAGCCCTTCATCTGCTGCTCCCACTCCTGGCCTATGATGTGCACGGGGCCAGTCAAGTCCCACCGGAGGTGACGCCCTCTGCTGCCCAGGCTGCCTGGGTCCTCACTACAAACCTCAGTCAAATCAATATGTATGTAATTTGGAATAATTAGTGTAATATTTAGACTTATTAGTGAACTATGGACTGATTTCTGTATTTAATATCAACATAATTATGTACTGTTTAGTAATTGACATTTAGCGATAGAATGCCACATGGTAACTTCTATAGACATTAATCAAAGGATATATATATATACAAACCAAGAGATGTACCCAACTTCTCTGTGTATATATATAGTAAAAGTTTACTCTAACCCTGGACTATGTTCAGGACTATAGTACACTTATTTGTTGTTAGTCAGTAAGCTACTGTGGTGTACACCTCTCATTACCCTTAAGCCCGACCCAAAACCATACAGTAATCAAATAAATTATCAGATGATTATTTTTGTCCCTAGGATTGGGATTGAGAGTCGTCTTCCACAACACTTGATACCCCAAGAGTACCGGGATGCTTTTTCCACCACCCTTCTACACTGGCTGGTATTTAGCAAGCTCCTGGCACTAGAAGAAGTCGACAGAGATATTCAGAAAGATGAGTTTGTGGCTGTTGATGACATGGAGGGATACAGCCAATCAGCTGTTGGCTGTGCAGACCTTTTGAAGGCGGTGAGTTCCTTGAATTGTCTGATGGTAATGATGAGGAGAGAGCACTAAGCCAGTGTGACTATACATGATATGGGAGGGAAGGGATATGAGGAAAAGGAGCTGGGATAGGATCGAGGAAAGAAACAGTATCCAACCACTTGGCCCATCGAGGATTGAACGCCGACCCTGTATCGTACAAACCGATCTCTGTACCGATTAGTTCATGTGATCAGTTTTAATGATCTGAAGAAAGCAAGTTTAACAACATTTAGCTTGACAGCCACGGTTTCTAATGTTCGCGTCGGGACTGTACGTGATTTGTGAAGGGTCCTCGTTCAATTCAAGTTCAAGTATGTTTATTGAGATAAGAAAGAAATACATCTCAAAGGGATAGAGTAGCTTAGGCTATTTCTACCCCCCCCCCCCTGTGGGTCCTCGTTATTTGTGTTTGTATCAGTGGGAGTTGCTGCCAGAACACTTCTGGGTAGTTACACTGTGTTAGCCTATATGTCATGGTCACAGTTATGCAGCATGTTGTCACTCTACATACGGCCTTCGGGGAAGCTACCAGGCGACAAGTAGCCTGGTAGTTTTCGTTCAGGTAATTTTGTAATAATTATTTGTATATTAGGCTCTGAATAACCAACATAATTCCAGCTACTGCCTTTAGCCGAATGCTATCAACTAAACAATCAATTATATTATCGAATATGCTCTTCCTTATTTTTAGACTTTAAAATATACCCAAATTGTTGTTGCAAGTTTCAAGTCATTTGGTGCATGATAAGGGATTACTAAGGACGTGTTGCAGCTGATGGAGCGGGTGCGTGAGGTGAGGTGGCCAGGTGACACGGGGCCCAGTGGCGCCACCCTCACCAAGGTCAGCCAACAGGTCATGGATCTGGCCGCTGAGTACACTAACAAGGTCACGCACCACTACACTGGCCGTCAGGGGAACTCGGGCACCATCTCCAAGCAGGTGAGGCACTTTGTCTCGTTAGTTACAGTAGGTCGTCTCAGAAATATTGGCGAAAACTTTAAGCAAGGCGCCGGCGCCCTGTCCCCGTCGAGGCTGCTGACGATGGCGGCCCTCAGGTAGACTCTTCATGTCCACAATAGTTCAGTAGCTCAGGTACATTGCAACTTTAATTTAATTTAAATAAAATTTAAATAAAATACTTATTAATTTTAGTTTTTAAATATTTATTTGAAGGTCATTAGATAGTTATCTTAACCTATCAGAGAGCGTTAAGACAGTATAACTATATAGCACTTGTTAGGTATATGAGAACAGACTGGAATATGAGGAGCTCTTGATACTGGTTATGGCTCAAAAGGGCCACCACTTACGGGCTATTCATGCCCGTGCTACCTCTTGGGTGGCTTAATCTTCATCATCATCATCATCACCATCATCATCATCATCATCATCATCATCAGTGCCCAGCCACTGAGATCATCTTGCCGAGCCCCGCAAGAAGGGAGGCTGGGGGCGCTGCACCAACCAGTCTAACACAGTCAGCGGAGATGCCATCAGTGCAGTCTCACCATTAATGACATTCTGTACACTTCCAGCACTGAGTTTAACAAACTCATCAATAACAAGTCCATTATCATCATCGGTTAAGTTTACAGCAATATAGAACTGTGTGATGTTAATTCTTCAGCATAAAATTAACCCATTTTTAAAATCAAATTTAAAGAGAATATGATATACAATGAGGAAATATCGAGGCCAAACTATAATGGGATAAAACTCGCGTCCTGGATCCGCAGGGACGAGAGTTCTATCCTCTGGTGTATTGCCTAAATATATTCTCCTAGATACATTACGTTATTGTGATACCGTTGTGCATAATATACAACTGTTGACCTCTGTCAAGGTGACGGCGATTACAGGCTTTATGTTGCATAATTGTTGTTAGGTGTGTGTAGTGGTGAGGAATGTGGAGCACGTGTGTAACGAGGTGAGAAAACACCTGCTACACCTGGCCACCATGGCTCAAGATGAGGTGGCACAGCAGCTGCAGGAACACACAAGACACCTTCAGGAGCACATTGACTATGCTGCCGAGGTCCTCCTGCAGCGGGTGAGCAACACTCTTTTATGTATATATTCAAGGCTTGAAATTGAAATAGTTTCTGCATCTGGAACTCCCAAGTGTTCAAGACATATTATAATAGTTTTATTACTAATGTGTTCTTGGTGTTCAAGTGTTGAACATGAACAATAACAAGTGTTGTGGCTGCATTTCCTGAATTACGAATGTTTCTGTTCAATAGTTTTGCAGAGAGTATAATGTTATTTATTATAATTTCATATATTTTTTCCATATTACATCTTGGCTTTGAGACCACAATACAATTTACAGGTTCCGTGCCAGACAATTATGCGTAGTGAGAATATCCAGGTAATAAACTGACTACAAAACACACGATATATATATATATATATATATATATATATATATATATATATATATATATATATATATATATATATATATGTCGTACCTAGTAGCCAGAACGCACTTCTCAGCCTACTATGCAAGGCCCGATTTGCCTAATAAGCCAAGTTTTCATGAATTAATTGTTTTTCGACTACCTAACCTACCTAACCTAACCTAACCTAACTTTTTCGGCTACCTAACCAAACCTAACCTATAAAGATAGGTTAGGTTAGGTTAGGTAGGGTTGGTTAGGTTCGGTCATATATCTACGTTAATTTTAACTCCAATAAAAAAAAATTGACCTCATACATAATGAAATGGGTTGATTTATCATTTCATAAGAAAAAAATTAGAGAAAATATATTAATTCAGGAAAACTTGGCTTATTAGGCAAATCGGGCCTTGAATAGTAGGCCAAAAAGTGAGTTCTGGCTACTAGGTACGACATATATATATATATATATATATATATATATATATATATATATATATATATATATATATATATATATATATATATATATATATGGTTTTTTTCCTTCATACTTAAACTATATATAACTTTAACTCTTTGTAAATAAAATAAAAATAAAATAACTTTAAATAAAATAATGCCTTGAGTGGTGCGGAGTGTACTCCACTATCAAGCTTGGGATATGGGCTATTTCTTATTTGTTTTGGCTTTTCACAAGTATGAAAAATACTTTGTGTTGGTACGCGTTTAACTGCCAGGCGGTAACCGTTATTATATTATATTATATTATATTATATTATATTATATTATATTATATTATATTATATAGGAGGGGTACCACCTCTAGTGCAATTGTAGGGACCCATGGCCTCGGAGAAGGGAAGACAGAACATTCAGAGAAAAACTTGCCATTCAACTTTGAATACGTATGAGTGCTCTTACCGCCCCTTTTGTATTATATTCTTGCCCGAAACGCTGTGCGTATTAGTAACTTTAGACATAGTATGTACTAGCTCTATCTAGAAAACCAACATGTTGTTTGTAACTCATCTTGTATGTACATTTACTTAAATAAACATTAATTATTATTTATTATTGTTATTATTGCGACCGGGCAGAGGCTGGGAGTCATGTTCTGCCTGACTGACTTACTTGGCTGTTTACACCAAATAGGTTTAACGCTTCAGAAGCCTAGTTAACTATATGGCTGAAAATGTTCCAATTTGCTGAGAAAGAAGAGCGTCTAGTACTAGGCAAGAGAGTATTCAATGTCATTCTCTTCCCCCTTTAACAGTGTCTGCCACAGCTGGAGCAGATATTGACACAGGCTGTGAGTCAAGGAAGTTCTACATTCATAATTAAAGAGCTAGAGGTTGCTATGGAACCCGTGGAGGACCGGCTGTACTTCGCAGAGCCCCTTCTGCACCAGATGTGGCTCCGGCTCTTCCAGCACGCAACTCTCCTCATGAGCAACTATATCCAGGTCTGCTAATATCCGCTGTTTTAGTCACTATAATCATACATTAATGGTGAGAATACATTATCCAAGATTATTACAACTAATTATGATAGGAATTTACTTTCTTTATACTCAGCATATATTATATATTCAGGGCGTTAATTCAGCCCGTCCTCGTAAGGTTTCCGAACGTCAAGAAACTGTCGTACTAAAGTGCCCTTATCCTAACCTACCAGAGGACCCAAAACAGAAAACGGGACAGTATGTCAATTTTGCGAGCCGCTACCATTTTCTAGTTCGACCATTTTTGGCCTTAGGTAGAGTATACGTCAAAATGTGACGTTCTATTAGGAGGACGGGTTGAACACTTAAAGGGGTTTTTTGCTAAAAATTATTAAGTCTGAACATCAGAGCATATACGAGTACCGCCATGTCTTCAGCCCCGTTATTGTGACTCATCGTCTACATGGGGTTAGTTTATTGTGCACCCCCATACTCCTGTGAGCGGTAGTTTATTGTGAACCCTATACTCATCCTGTGAGCGGTAGTTTATTGTGCACCCCATACTCATCCTGTGAGCGGTAGTTTATTGTGCACCCCATACTCATCCTGTGAGCGGTAGTTTATTGTGCACCCCATACTCATCCTGTGAGTGGTAGTTTATTGTGCACCCCATACTCATCCTGTGAGTATGGAGTACTCATGTCTATTATGTTACTTGGTAAACTGTTCTACAACTCAACAACTGTTTCCAAACCCGTATTTACCCAGGTCTTTCCTAAATAGCTTATCCAACTTATATTCATTCTTTAGTGTTTTATTTTGTGTTGATAAATTTAATACCTGATTAATATCCCTCTAGTTATGCCCACTCACCCACTTACTCATGCCTATTCCCTTAACCCCTAACTCTTCGTCTTTCTAGAGAATGTAAATCAAGTTTTTTCAGTCTATGTTCATAACGGAAGGTATCTGATTTATGGGGTTAATTTTGTCATCCTTAGCTGAACGCGTTCAAATGAAGTTATATCCATTCCATAGTATGGCGACCACAATTGAACTACATAATCTAGATGGGGCCTAACAAGAGCAAGA
This sequence comes from Procambarus clarkii, assembly GCF_040958095.1. Classification (NCBI taxonomy): domain Eukaryota; kingdom Metazoa; phylum Arthropoda; class Malacostraca; order Decapoda; family Cambaridae; genus Procambarus; species Procambarus clarkii. The sequence goes on from NC_091211.1 coordinate 16,892,562, forward strand.
TTAGGTATTTTTGGGTTAGCGTTTCTACAGATAATCCCAGCATCCTATTTGCCTTACTTTGAACATTTATGTATTTGATTTTTTGGCTTTAAATTGTTAATGAATATGACCATGTACTAATTGCTGTCCATGTACTGTAATTACCTAAGTGTGATTATCTAAGTTTAATTACAAGATAAGAACTACGCTCGTGGTGTCCCGTCTTCCTAGTACTCTTTGTCATATAACGCTTTGAAACTACTGACGGTCTTGGCCTCCACCACCTTCTCACCTAACTTGTTCCAACTGTCTACCACTCTGTTTGCGAAAATGAATTTTCAGATATTTCTTCGGCATCTTTGTTTAGTTAGTTTAAATCTATGACCTCTTGTTCTTGAAGTTCCAGATCTTAGGAAATCTTCCCTATCGATTTTATAAATTCGTGTGTGTGTGTGTGTGTGTGTGTGTGTGTGTGTGTGTGTGTGTGTGTGTGTGTGTGTGTGTGTGGCAATGCTAGGCTTCCTCCTTACTCCTCCAGTGCTTAATGTTGTGGTCTGGAGCTCATTACACCAAACATTAATATCAATAGCGGTAAATTCACGACGAGCTTTGAGGAATGTTGATGATACGTATTGGTTTAGGGTAACTGGAGGGAGGACCTTCGGCGGCTGAGGTCGGTGTTGGCTGAGACACACACCTTCCTCACCAACCAGGAGGGCGTCGGCCTCCAGCTCCACCCGGAGGTCAACAAAGGTAAGCCAGTTTCCACACTAACTTGGGGCCAGATTCACGAAGCAGTTACGCAAGCACTTACGACCCTGTCAATATTTTCTCAGTCTTTGGCGGCTTTGTTTACAATTATTAAACGGTTAATGAGCTCCGAAGCACCAGGAGGCTGTTTATAACAATAACAACAGTTGATTGGCAAGTTTTCATGCTTGCAAATTCTTTAATAAATGTAACCAAAGCCGTCAAAGATTGAGGAAAGATGTACACGTTTGTATGTACTTGCGTAACTGTTTCGTGAATCCGGGTCCTGGAGGCTATCGTTAGTGCTGTTTTAATTCTGTTTTCAGCAATCGTTTTCAATCAACGGGAACGTTCTTAGCGTCACTTGTCAGCAGCGTGACACTCCCTACTATTTATTCCCATAACACAACAACATTGAGCAAACTACAGAAGGCTTATTAACCCCTACGACGCAACTCCTATTTATAACCAACCAAACTGAAACAATCAAGTGATCTATCGTCTATCATATTACACAGTAATCTATTCCACAAATTAACACACCTGTCTCGAAACCAATCACAGATCTTTATAATTGTCAGTGAGGACAATAACGTAGCTCCCTGTATGGAGGATTATCTGCCTTTTTTCCTACTGGTATGAGGCTTACCATTGCCCCACAGGGTGCACACAGCACCGCTCCTGTGCCAGGTAAGTCTACTACGGGCTCACCATAGCCCGTGCTGCTTGGAACTTGTTCCGAGTAGCTGAATCTGTAACAACAACAACAACATCCCCCACAGAGTTCGAGACCCTGCAGGCGGAGCTCAAGATCCTCGGAGCCACCTCACAAGAATTAATATCACAATTTTACCACGAACGGTATCAAGAACAGCTCCGTGAGGGAGAGAGTGCAGCCCGCACCCTCATTGTTAATGTGAGTACTGTGCCCCCCTCATTGTTAATGTGAGTACTGTGCCCCCCTCATTGTTAATGTGAGTACTGTGGCCCCCTCATTGTTAATGTGAGTACTGTGCCCCCCTCATTGTTAATGTGAGTACTGTGCCCCCCTCATTGTTAATGTGAGTACTGTGCCCCCCTCATTGTTAATGTAAGTACTGTGCCCCCCTCATTGTTAATGTGAGTACTGTGCCCCCCTCATTGTTAATGTGAGTACTGTGCCCCCCTCATTGTTAATGTGAGTACTGTGCCCCCCTCATTGTTAATGTGAGTACTGTGGCCCCCTCATTGTTAATGTGAGTACTGTGCCCCCCTCATTGTTAATGTGAGTACTGTGCCCCCCTCATTGTTAATGTGAGTACTGTGCCCCCCTCATTGTTAATGTGAGTACTGTGCCCCCCTCATTGTTAATGTGAGTACTGTGCCCCCTCATTGTTAATGTGAGTACTGTGGCCCCCTCATTGTTAATGTGAGTACTGTGCCCCCCTCATTGTTAATGTGAGTACTGTGCCCCCCTCATTGTTAATGTGAGTACTGTGCCCCCCTCATTGTTAATGTGAGTACTGTGGCCCCCTCATTGTTAATGTGAGTACTGTGGCCCCCTCATTGTTAATGTGAGTACTGTGGCCCCCCTCATTGTTAATGTTAGTACTGTGGCCCCCTCATTGTTAATGTTAGTACTGTGGCCCCCTCATTGTTAATGTTGTTAATATAGACAGTTCACGGGAGGAACCAGACATGGGAGACGTAATGTAAGTTTTGCGTATCTTGTGTGTACTCACCTAGTTGTGCTTGCGGGGGTGGGGGCGGTGTTGAGCTTTGGCTCTTTGGTCCCGCCTCTCAACTTCTCCCACTTGTGTGTGTGTGTGTGTGTGTGTGTGTGTGTGTGTGTGTGTGTGTGTGTGTGTGTGTGTGTACTCACCTATTTGTACTCACCTATTTGTGCTTGCAGGATCGAGCATTGACTCTTGGATCCCGCCTTTCCAGCTATCGGTTGTTTACAGCAATGACTCCTGTCCCATTTCCCTATCATACCTAGTTTTAAAAGTATGAATAGTATTTGCTTCCACAACCTGTTCCCCAAGTGCATTCCATTTTTCCACTACTCTCACGCTAAAAGAAAACTTCCTAACATCTCTGTGACTCATCTGAGTTTCCAGTTCCCACCCATGTCCCCTCGTTCTGTTATTATTACGTGTGAACATTTCATCTATTTCCACTTTGTCAATTCCCCTGAGTATTTTATATGTCCCTATCATATCTCCTCTCTCCCTTCTTTTCTCTAGTGTCGTAAGGTTCAGTTCCTTCAGCCGCTCTTCATATCCCATCCCTCGTAACTCTGGGACAAGCCTCGTCGCAAACCTCTGAACCTTCTCCAGTTTCTTTATGTGTTTTTTCAGGTGGGGACTCCATGATGGCGCGGCATACTCTAAGACGGGTCTCACGTAGGCAGTGTAAAGCGCCCTAAAAGCCTCCTCATTTAGGTTTCTGAATGAAGTTCTAATTTTCGCCAGTGTAGAGTACGCTGCTGTCGTTATCCTATTTATATGTGCCTCAGGAGTTAGATTGGGTGTCACATCCACTCCCAGGTCTCTTTCTCGAATCGTTACAGGTAGGCTGTTCCCTCAAGATCTGTGTGACGTCTGTGTGTGTGTGTGTGCGCGCGCTCGTGTGCGTAGTCTGTATTTAATACCAATCACCCACTTGGACTGATTGGTGCAGCGGCCTTGCTTGTTGCAGGGTCAGTGTTCGATCCCCGATGGTCCAAATGATTGGACCATTCCTTCACCCCATCCACATACCCATGTTTCTTGTCCCTCGTATCCTTTCTCATTGCCATATAGTGATAGCGGCTTGGCACTTGCTCCTCATAATGACTTCACTGAGCTAGTGGGCTCTCTACCCTGCCCAACAGGCGGCGCTGACGGAGGTCGGGCTGCGGGTGCACGTGGTCCAGGCCCCCGGCGGCCAGCCTGGGGGCGCGCTGGTCAAAGTCCGGCTCGAGCCCCAAGAATGGTTCCCGCTCGCTGAACCCTGCAAGACGCATTTGGCCAAGGGCAGCCCGGCCGTCTTTAATGAAATATTTAGATTGTAAGTATTGCAACTATGATATGAGTTTAAATTATAAGTATTGCAACTATGATATGAGTTTAAATTGTAAATATTGCAACTATGATTTGAGTTTAAATTGTAAGTATTGCTACTATGATTTGAGTTTAAATTGTAAGTATTGCAACTATGATTTGAGTTTAAATTGTAAGTATTGCAACTATGATTTGAGTTTAAATGAATGCAAGTATGTCTGTGGTGTTATGTTCTGCGACTTTAAGCGTAAAGTTGACACGTCTATTGGTGTCTTCAGCCACAGTTTTGATGTTCTCTCTTATAAATTCATCCTTTCTGATGTGTATAACTTATAGCAACCTATGTGCGGTACTGAAGACAATAAACAACAGATTCATTACATCGTTAATGTAATCCCAATGAATTGATATTAGAATGATTTTTCAAGACGCGTAACAAAAGCTAAAATATAACAATAATGTTCATTTTGTATATTTTGAATCAAAACCAACTTAGCAAACCTGACCTAACCTAAATTGGCAAATTATTCCTTAAGCAATACGAAGCATAATGAGAGGACGGTGGTGTCTTGTGGAGGTCCAGTAAAGTTTCCGGTCAGACCAAACTGACTATTCTAAGAACAAATCCACAAGGGCCGTGACGAGGATTCGAACCCACGTCTGTGAGCATCCCAGACTCTGTCTCTCTGTGTGACCACTCTAAGGTACCAATCACAGCACCATGCATGGCGACGTGCTGTGGACGCTGTGGGTAACTCTCACACTTGAACAATATAACATTAATTGCAATATTTGTGTATGTAGATGAGTGCGTGTGATATATTAACATGGGTTTTAGTCCGGATGTGATGGAGGACCGCAGCGACGTGGAGCAGGGCGGGGTGCTGACGCTGCAGCTGCGGACTCCTCGCCTCCTGGGCACCAGTATTGTTCACTGCGAGGCTGTCTTGCCTCTTGCTCAAGTGCTTCGCATATCTGAGTCAAATGTCCTCAGTATCCAACACCTCCGTCTGCCTCTCACCAGGCCCTGGAAGCTTACCTGTAAGTTCATGGCTCTGTTTATGTCCCGTCCCGCGCTCCTCTTGCATATGTCACTCACCAGTTCCATTTATTACAACTACATCCCCTCCCATATTGTACCATGTCTCAGTGCGGCTGCAGGAAGTCCCGTCCCACAACTGTTCCTTAACCATTACTGCTACTGAATGAAGGGTGGGAGCTTCCCATAAGTTATTACAGCTAGAGGACTTGTACCTTGAGGACCTTACACCAATATTCTCAATCATTCATACCATCTCCAGCTCGCTCCATCTACCATTCCATTCTCATATTCATCTCTCATTCCATACTCATATTCATCTCCCATTCCATACTCATATTCATCTCCCATTCCATACTCATATTCATCTCCCATTCCATACTCATATTCATCTCCCATTCCATACTCATATTCATCTCCCATCCATACTGACATCCATCAGCTGCCAGCCTCAGCCACAATATGTTTATATCCCCAGCATATAAACCCTTGGAAGCCCTCAAGACCCGTGCCCTGGACAAGTCAGCGGTGGACTTCCTGAAGGTGTTGAGTGAGCGCTGGGAGCCTAAAGAAGCCTCTATCCAAATCCAGGAGTCGCAGAAGCTGCGGGCAACCCTGGCTAGGGCCAGCAACACCAGAAACAGCATTAAGGGAGCCAGAAAACCTCCCCTTAGGAGCACTCTTTCTAAGTAAACCTGAAAATTGCTAATGATCCAGAGCCTCAAGAAAGATGCTTAAGCATATATCAGTCGGAGGACAACTTAGAGAGCCACAGTGATGAGGGCAGAGACCTAATGTCGCATGTCAGACGGTTTTCAACACTATTTGGGGGGAACGGGAGGGGGGGGGAGTTGGTTATAAATTTGGCATTAGTGATAGAACTATTACATTGATTAAACATAATTGGACATCTTAGAGTCGGTTGCGAAGTATTCATGCGGGACGTCTACAAACTTTGTCACTGATGGCTCGTGAGTTTGTAATTAAATCAAAGTATACAGTATAGACTAATCCTTTTGTTCTTGTATTTATATGGAAGGTCGCCATTGTTGATATAATGGTTTAGTTACACTCGAAAAATATAAAATATGAGTAGATATAGGGGTTAGTGCAGTCTACTCAATTGTTTGGTCCTGGGTTTGATTACCGGGCAGGACGAGATGTGTAGCCACGTTTTCTTAAACTCAATGCCTCTGTTCACATTACAGTAAATAGGTGCCTGGAAGTAAGTCAACTGTTGTGGGTCGCATCCTGGGGAAAGTCAGTCGATAGCCTAAGACCCCCGGTAGACTTGACAGGTTTCGTATCCCTGACGTGAAACCGCGTTGACAGTAACACACACACATACACACACGTTAAGTTAAGTGAGAGGCCAAAGAGAGGAGAGGTTAAGAGAGAGGTGGAGGCCAAAACCGTCAGTAGTTTCAAAGCATTATATGACAAAGAGTGCTGGGAAGACGGGACACCACGAGCGTAGCTCTCATCCTGTAACTACACTTAGGTAATTACACACACATACACACAGTATCTGAGAACAGATCAAACACTGAGATGTGAATGCCTTTTAAATGTCCAGGGGTGAATATTCATGCGACCCGTGCCGTCAAGGGCATTAAGTGATATTGAGATAATAATTATTATAATTAACTTAATACTATAGTAATATTACAATATGTATATTTATAATTATTGTTAGTAAATGAGAAATTATAATACACTCGTAACATTTTATGGGATTTAATATTTTGTAAATAAATTTCATATAAATATTTCAGTTCATATGACAATATGTTTAATAAAGTAATTTAAATAATGAGAGGTTGTTTGCATGACTTTGAGAAACAACACCTAACTTCTGTAGTAGGGAAAAAGGTGACTACGATCATGCGCAAGCACCTGTGCCGCACCTGTCCAGGTGAGCACGCACGTCGTAGTCACCTCTTTCCCTACTCACAGGTGAATGTGACCAC
>NC_091211.1:16904322-17021275 GCF_040958095.1 Procambarus clarkii
GTTTCGATAACCGCCGAATGGGGCGGAAGTAGTGAGAGCCGTGTGTCCCGGCTTCCCGAACCTCCAAGATTGTTTACCATGATGCTGCGGAGTGTGGCTCGCGGGACCTTCTGCAGGAATGCGTCTCTGAGAGTCTCTTCCAGTAGCATTGTGGCCCACAGAGTCTCCTCCCACTGGAGTGTCTCTCTCGTGGCCTCCTCCAGCAAGAGCGTGTGCCTAAGAGAGATCGTGTGGGCAGTGTTCCTTGGTGGGTGGCTCGTCCAGGCTGCCCTGGCAATGAAAACAGGTAACTCGTCCACTTCATGCCTAAACGTCTGAAATGTATATAGTTTCATATGTGTTGTTGATGAATAACCTCGGTGTATAATTCCATCATCCTAAGGAAGGTGTTGTGTAATGTGTAGTAAGCCTCCAGTAACCTTTTATGTTATGTCTATTAAACCTCCAGTAACCTTGGATGTTGTCTACTAAGCCTCCAGTAACCCTGCATGTTGTCTACTAAGCCTCCAGTAATCTAAGGCATTATGATTACTAAGATTTCAGTAGCCTAGTCGTTATGTCAATTATACCTTCAGTGAACTTCAAAGTTGTATTTTTGTGTTATTTGTCGGCTCCATGGGCGCAGAATGGAGGCTGCCGTTTTCCTTACAACCCAGTTAATTTTTTAAAACATTCCTATTGCAGGATCTGCTGTTTTCAAATCACTCATTTATGCAAAATAGTACCCAATAATTGTTTCTCCAGATGAAATGTGTACATCCCAGTCACAACTTCTGACAGAACTAATTACTTGAATAAACCTTCTATCAACATTATGTATTCCCTAGATAATGCATTCTTCATAATGCATTAATTGAATATAACAAGTACTCACTGGACCATACTTGTCACACTCTCTGTTTACACAGCTACTCCGGCACCTTTACGTTCTTCCACTTGGTACACTCAGATAAGGAGCTTCGTTGAAGCGCCTGGTGTACGATTTGACTATACCCCTGGCCAATCTCGAATTGGAATTGTTAGGAGAAAGCGCCAAGCCATTACGACTATATAACATTGGGAAGGGGTCGGGATAAGGATTTGGGATGGGACGAGAGAAGGAATGGTGCCCAACCACTTATGGACGGTCGGGGATTGAACGCTGACCTGCATGAAACGAGTCCATTTTCTACATAAGTTACATATCCTTTAGTGTTTTTGTTTACCTGCGAAACAATGCTATTTTATGCACCTGAGCGACTCTGTTCATTCAATTTCGTATGTAAGGCACAGATAGATTGCCTATGTACAGAACGGTCTTTTTGTTAATGCGTCTATTTCATACTCTGGGGGTTCGCAGATATTTAAGGTTCCCCACCTTAGTTAATGATGAAGACACACATCTGGATTTAAGGTTATACTCTCACAAATCCAAATTAATGGCGAGATCGCGAGTTTGATGCATAATGGCATCACAATAAACTGATATATCCATGAGAAAAACTTTGGAGCAAGACGGCAGGATACAACCAACGTCCTTAAGGGTTTAGTATCTTTAATAAGTTGTGGCCTTTCGTGGAAATTTCCCGGAGCACAAGTTTTACCACGACTTGATAAGAAATCAATGAATGACTATCACCTGGTCAATGGCTACGATATATGTCCATACGCTAACCAGTCCAGTTACTGGCAGACCCGGCAGTAACTAACTAGAGTAACCACACACCCCATTCACAGCGCCACTCCACTGTCTGTTGCTTGCATGATTACCACCGTGATGATAGCCTAAACTAACCCACATCTGCCCACCGCAGGCAACTCTGGAATTCTAGTTGACAGGTGCATTTTGATCAGCTCATGCGCCAATATTGATAATACCTATGGTAACTATTCAATCAACGTACCAATATGTACTGTGGACAAAATGTTACGTTTTGTATTATTGAATGAACCCAAATGGCATACTAAGAAACTGAATAACCTAACCTATCCAAACAATCCTAGGCCCTAATATACGCTAAGGCCTAATATAGGATATATAGGATATATATGTGCTATACTAGGTCTAAGAATGCTTACGTTTTCCGCACCCCCTATAAAATTAATAGTACAAAACGTTAACATTGTTGGCTGCAATAGTCCATTTCTAAACATTCGACTAATTAGTTGCTATTAGCAATATCACGTAATAGGGTGTCATAGTACAGTAGGCTTCGTTCTCACAATCGAGGGATCCCATTTTCGTCTCCCGGGTTGGCCACAATCACCTAATGCCTCTGTTCACTTAGCAATAAATAAGTATCCAGAAGTAAATTGTTGTGGGGATGCATCCCAGAGAAGCAGTGACCACAACACAGCAGTTGCAACATCAGGATCTGCGGGTTGGTACAAGAATTCAACCAACTACGAACCACTTATGTTGATGAAAGGGAGCAGTAGAGCAACAGAAGTACACTTACATCGCATCAGGCTTGGATACCCATGTGCATGGGAAATAGGCTTACAGGTTTCGGAAGATGAGAGGAAATGTCAGCACTGTGGAGAAATGACCACTGGAACATTATCTAACACAGTAGTTACAGCCACAACAGACCACTGGAACATTATCTAACACAGTGCACAGTTACAGCCACAACAGACCACTGGAACATTATCTAACACAGTGCACAGTTACAGCCACAACAGACCACTGGAACATTATCTAACACAGTGCACAGTTACAGCCACAACAGACCACTGGAACATTATCTAACACAGTGCACAGTTACAAACCCATTAAGGTTTCAACTTAGATTCAACAGATCAGTAGTAGTTGTTAAACACGTTTGGCAAAATCTTACTGAAGCGACCTTACGAGTCATAACTACTCACACTCCGCCCAAGTAAAACAGAAACAAGCAACACTTAGTGGGCCAGTCAGAAGCTTCGGGCCTGCGCAGGAATATCCTTGCAAAAAAAAAAAAAAAAAAATCCCAGAGAAGGCCAGTAGTTCGACCATGGAGAGGGGTGGAATACGACACAAGCCTAAAATATATATATATATATATACACACACAGGCTTTGTGTCCCCGACAAAACTAAATATTTTAGGATGATGCATTTTAAAAGACATAAGTAGGCTCTATGACACACAAATCTGGACCAAGAAATCATAGCATGTGCGGAACGATAAGCACGCACAATGTGGAGAAAGAAAGGAAAACAGGAAAAAAATAATACAATTTTATAATTGTATTATTACAATTATTTTATAATTTTATTAAAAATAATAAATTTCCTAATACAGGAAAAACAAGTTCATTATCATGACGGATGAAGTTGGTGACGTCACACTTCCTGTGTCTGGGGTTTAAAAATTATATATAAAATTTAACGAATATCCTTGTTTGTGTTTCTGGGCAAGAGAAATATATATTAAAACTGGGAAGTCACTAGATGCCCATACAGTGACGTCACATGGTACACAGTGACGTCATAAGTGATCATTTTTGACGTCACTAGATGCACATACAGATGGAGCTCAGTAAAAATAATTAAAACTAAAGGCTTTGTGGGCTACTGAGTCAACAAGTACCAGGCGCCACTGAGTAAACAATGCCTGGCGCCACTTAGTAAACAACACCAGCCGCTACTGGGTAAACAATACCGGGCGCCACTTAGTAAACAACACCAGCCGCTACTGGGTAAACAATGTCTGGCGCCACTTAGTAAACAACACCAGCCGCTACTGGGTAAACAATGCCGGGCGCCACTTAGTAAACAACACCAGCCGCTACTGGGTAAACAATACCTGGCGCCACTTAGTAAACAACACCAGCCGCTACTGGGTAAACAATGCCTGGCGCCACTTAGTAAACAACACCAGCCGCTACTGAGTAAACAATACCTGGCGCCACTTAGTAAACAACACCAGCCGCTACTGGGTAAACAATACCGGGCGGCACTTAGTAAACAACACCAGCCGCTACTGAGTAAACAATACCGGGCGCCACTTAGTAAACAACACCAGCCGCTACTGAGTAAACAATACCGGGCGCCACTTAGTAAACAATACCAGCCGCTACTGAGTAAACAATACCTGCACCACTTAGTAAACAATACCAGCCGCTACTGAGTAAACAATACCTGCACCACTTAGTAAACAATACCAGCCGCTACTGAGTAAACAATACCTGGCGCCACTTAATAAACAACACCAGCCGCTACTGGGTAAACAATACCTGGCGCCACTTAGTAAACAATACCAGCCGCTACTGGGTAAACAATACCGGGCGCCAGGAACTACAAAAATACCAACCTCATGCAGGCGATGAGTCACAATAACGTGGCTGAAGTATGTTGACCAGACCACACACTAGAAGGTGAAGGGACGACGACGTTTCGGTCCGTCCTGGACCATTCTCAAATCGATTGTGAGAATCGACACAATCGACTTGAGAATGGTCCAGGACGGTCCGAAACGTCGTCGTCCCTTCATTTTCTAGTGTGTGGATTGGTCAACAATACCAACCTCAGCTGAGTGAACAGTAGCAGGCAAGAAAGCGACGCTTCAACGTCTTGTAGTCCGCTCTGCTCCTAAAATCACTTATTAAATCACTTTACCTGTGCGACTCATCAATATAAGCAATAATAAAGGTCCCGGTGGTACAATCGGATTTGTTTCTCGACTCGCAATCGAGAATTCCTGGTTCGAATACCGGGCGGGACAGATATGGTTGGGTGCATTTCCTATCACCTAATGCTTCTGTTCACCTAGCAGTAAGTATGTACTCAGGAGTTAGTCAACTTCTTGTGGGGTGGCATCCTGAGTGGGGTCAGTAATTCGACCTTTGGAGAGGGGGGGGGGAGAACCCTTGATATAAGCCTAACTTGTATGAATACACTCTGGCTGCCTGTCCCCCGACACAATGAATTATTATTATTAAAAAAAACATGGTCGCTGATTGCTTACTGTAGCGACTCTCCGTAAAGTTGTTACAGTTGTATGGCCTCTCTGCCCTGTGTACCATTGAATGTATACTTGGTTAATCATTGTATCAATTATCTCCGAAAATAATGTAATTCTCTGGTGCAGGTGAGTGCGTGGAGAGCAGCCAAGCCGGGAACACACAAGTTACATTCCAAAATCGCCTGGATTTTGGTTTTCACATGTCATCGCCTGCTCCTCCTCTCGCCTTTGAGCTGTGGATTGAAGATGCAGATCATCACACCCGAAAGTGGATCTTCAAAAGGTGCGTCCGCGTGCGCGTGCGCGTGTGTGTATTCACCTAATTGTATTCACCTAGTTGTGCTTGCAGGGGTTAAGCTCTGCTCTTTCGGCCGGCCTCTCAACTGTTAATCAACTCATTCTACTACTACTATTTTTTTTCTCCACACCACACACACCAGGAAGCAGCCCGTGACAGCTGACTAACTCCCAGGTACCTATTTACTGCTAGGTAACAGGGGCATAGGGTGAAAGAAACTCTACCCATCGTTTCTCGCCCGGAATCGAACCCGGGACCATAGGATCACGTGTGCAGCGTGCTGTCCTGCTCGGCCACCGGCTCCCTCCCTCCCTCCCTCCCTTGTGTGTGTGTGTGTGTGTGTGTGTGTGTGTGTGTGTGTGTGTGTGTGTGTGTATGTACCTGTAGGATCGAGCTGTTAGCTCCAGGATCTCGCCTTTCTAACGGTCAGTTATCTAATGTATTGAATTCCGACCTATTTTTCCTCTATCATATCTGCAACATATATTTCTTTCTCACACACACATCCCATGGATGCAGCCCTTAGCAGCTGTCTAACTCGCAGGTACCTGTTTACTACTAGGTGAACAGCAACGTCAGGTGAAAGAGACTGCCCATTTGTGTTCTGCCTCGAAGAGGAACAAAACCCGGAGCCTTAGGATAACGACCCCCCTCCCCCAAGAGCGCTGTGCGTGCGTGCATGAGTGCTATGCTGGAATGAGTTCTTTAAAACAAAACTAAACAATCAAATTAGTACTATACCGTTGTAGTTGAGTGCGTTGAGAGAGGATTGTCTGGCCTTTCCATGGATATGTTAGAGACTGCTTCCTCGTATACACTCACCACTTCACTGGCCACCGTGTGTTCTGCAGGCTACACGACACTTAAATCACTCAAACCACCCATTCTTTGCCCTGAAATTTAACACGCAAACTGTCACCATACTCTTTTGTCAATCACTCAAATCATTATAGTGTTTTATACTTAACATTTTCTCAATTTAAAAATCAAATCTAATGTCTTCCTTTATAACTTTCGAAACACTAATATGGGCCACACATTTATCACTTGTTCTTATGCTGCCATCGTTAATAATTGTTCTCACAGCAGTATATAGGTGACAGACCCAGAGTGACGGCAGTATGCACCAGCCGTTCTCAAGCATCAAACTAATTTTTCACTTGAATTGTCACCTCTCTCTTTGTATACGAGACACGTCTATAGCTTGATGAACACGTTACACTAATGTTGATTACGGTAGCTAAAGTTATACAGCTGTAAATGTAAAATAAATAGGAAGGAAGCTGGCAGGTGCCCTCACAATGGCGAAGTAAACACTGAAGATCACCTCGAAAAAAAAAAGATCGCTGCCCTACCTTATTATTCATTTAAAATTTCCTAAATTTATCTTAAAAAAATTGTGTAAATCTTATTTAAGTGTTATAAATCGAAAATTGATCGTTACAGCACACTGGACAAAAATCTAAACAGTATAAACCGAAAGGCCATATATAGTATTTCTGGGTTAAATTTAATTGTCTGCTGATGGCGTTATATCGGTACAGAGGATTAATAGCTGTGCGCACCTACAGGAATGGGATCAATTATGACATTACCACATCTTCAAAAAAATCCTCGTCAATTCTGGTGATGGGAAAGGGCTGGACGAACTGGACACTGACTATTGTTAACAAGGCCGAGCTGATGCTCATCTACAATAACAACAACATGGCCTACAAGTATGGGCTCCCGGCACGCCCGGACGTCTGCCTCCGGCTCTCCCTACACATGATGCAACCCTTCCAACACCGCTTCTGTTATCCAGGTAGGAGTATATACACATCCTAATGTGTTTTATGTGTGTATATCCACCGATCCTGATTAACTCTATCCTAATTATTAATTCTGATAGAATTTACCTACTTAAAATTATCTGTTAGATTAAGGACCTGCCCGAAACGCTGCGCGTACTAGTGGCTTTACAAGAGTGCAATTACTGTACTATGCTATGTATTCTCACAAACCCAATGTACCTTCTTGTATATAAATAAATAAATAAATAAATAAATAAATAAATCCTCGGTGAATATACACCGATGATGTGTATATACATCATATATTCAGTGTATATAAATTTATTCAGTGTATATACACCGATCCTCGGTGAATATACACTGAGAGATTATATATATATATAAATTCAGCATGCTGACCAACCACCAATTATACTTTAATATGCTCAAACTAAAGTATACTTGTTGGTTGGTCAGTACGCTATTATTGAATCCTTAATAACCGATAGGCTTTAAATTAAAGCCCGACAACAAACCCAATCAAACACAGTTTGTGGGTCAGACGCTGGTGAGAGAGAAATGGACATACTGTCCCTTTCTCTTTTTTGTGTCCTGTGGTAGGTTAGGATAAGGGCAGTTTAGTACGACAATTTCTTGACGTTGGGAATCCTTAGGAAGACGGGCTGGATTCTCGGCCCATCTTCGTAACATTTCCCAACGTCAAGAAACTCTCGTACTAAAGTGTCTTATCCTAACCTACCAGAGGACCCAAAGCAGAAAACGGGACAGTATGTCAATTTCGCAAGCCGCCACCAATTTCTAGTACGACAGTCTTTGGCCTTAGGTAGAGTATACGACAAAATGCGACGTTCTATTAGGATACGTTGCAGCTGACATTACTGATCCATCCTAATCGTTTTTTATAAAAACAAGGATTTGTAGCAAAATTTAGCAGGGGGGGTTGGCACAGATGGGGATCTTTATGTATGTCTACTTACTTAGGTAGTACAGTTGAGTTCATTCTCGACTCACAATCGGGATTCCCTGGCAGGACAGAAATGGTTGGGCATGTTTCCGATCACTTAATGCCTCTGTAAACCTAATAAATAATTAGTCAACTTTTGTTGTTGCCATCGGAGGCGGCTAGTTTATTGTGCAACCCATACTCATCCTATGAGCGGTAGTTTATTGTGCACCCCATACTCATCCTATGAGCGGTAGTTTATTGTGCTCCCCATACTCATCCTGTGAGTGGTAGTTTATTGTGCTCCACATACTCATCCTGTGAGCGGTAGTTTATTGTCCTCCCCATACTCATCCTGTGAGCGATAGTTTATTGTGTACCCCATACTCATTCAGCGGGATGAGTTTATTGTGTCATGTTTATTGTTTATTGGATGAGTTTATAATGTCAGCTAGTTACAGAGAATGTTACAGAGATGGGTTACATCCTGCGAAGGTCGGTAGTTCCACCTTAGCGAGATTTCCATATAAGCCTAACGTATACTGTATATACACAGGCTACGTGTCCCAGACAAAATGAACTATACAAATTATGTATATACACAGGCTACGTGTCCCAGACAAATTGAATTATACAAATTAATTATTTGAAGATTATTTGTTGAATATAATTTCAAATAATAAATTTGTTCTTACTCTTACTTAAATGCATTTCACGATTTACATTTGTATTTACAATGGGGATGTTCTGTTTTCTCAACTAATTTTACTTTAATAAAAATAAAATATTTCATATCATGCCCGTGCCACTTTTTGGGTGGCTTAATCTTTATCAATCATAACTTTGCACATCTGAATAATAAACATTATTGGATAAAACAAAATGCCGCATTTCAGAGGAAAGTAACCAGTGTATGATGACAACAACAACAACTAGCACCCTTGAAATGGCCTCGAAAACACCTGGAACGACTACAACCGAAGACACGCCCGGAACAACTACACCCGAAGCCACGCCTGGAACAACTACACCCGAAGCCACGCCTGGAACAACTACAACCAACGCCACGTCTGGAACAACTGCACCCGAAGCCAAGCCTGGAACAACTGCAACCAAAACCACGTCTGGAACAACTACAACCGAAGCCAAGCCTGGAACGACTATAACTGAAACACCACATACTTCTAAAACACCTGGAGCTCCTTCTGCGAGTAAAACACCTAAAATGCTCCGCGCAAATGCATCTGCAAACCCGAGTAAAGAAGAGCCCCTGACCAACTCTCCGGCCTCCGCCACAAGACCCACGATTCTACTAAAGAAGGCGGCTGCGGACGCCAGAGACGACGACGAACCGGTGGCCATCACAAAGGAAAAGGAACTCGCTGGAGAAAGTACCTCTGCAGGACACACAGCTGAGGGGAAACTATATGTTCTCGTCGCCCTTTTGCATGCGTGGTTGATGCTGTTGGCGTGAAGTATAGAGTTATGTTGCACATATTAAGGTGATTCACGTCTTATGTTAGGGCTATAGCAATGACTAAAATACTTTGTATCAGGGTTTTATCAGTAATTATTATTTGATACTTCATTCGACTGATGATTCAGTTCTCATATAGTAGATTATATATTTACTAAATTCAAGTCTTTT
This sequence comes from Procambarus clarkii, assembly GCF_040958095.1. Classification (NCBI taxonomy): domain Eukaryota; kingdom Metazoa; phylum Arthropoda; class Malacostraca; order Decapoda; family Cambaridae; genus Procambarus; species Procambarus clarkii. Next base: position 16,913,932 of record NC_091211.1, read on the forward strand.
TATATTTCCTAAGTGCAACACACGGGGGTTTTAGGATAAAAGAACATAAAACCTGCATTGGTGGGGACCAAAAAATCCCTTCCGCCTGGCTGTCATTTCTTTATGTATCCCTTTTAAGACATTTTTTTTATCAATAAAATTTGTTTTAAATTGAAAAGGGTTCCTTGCTTCATTTATTGTATCTATTTTCCTGTATATACATCATATAATCCCAAAGGATATTTCTCTTAAAGATTCAGAAAGCAAAAACGCTTTGCATATTTCCTTTTTTTTTTGTTGTTGACGTAGTGTGTCTCCGAGAGTTGAAGGAAGCAGAGGGGAAGATGAATTTCAGCCGCCTGCCTTCATATTTCTGTAAGCTTAGGGCCACCAGACCTTTCTTGAGGCCCGCAACCTGTGCCAAATATGCTAAGCGGTGTGAGGAGGGCCATGACAAAGCCGTCATGGATGACCTGCCGGAGGCTGAGGGGTCCAGGGGCCGCCGCCAGACACCCACCATGATGGCCGGCCTCCTCGCAAGCCTCGCCGGCCTCGCCACCTACAATGCTATTCGCACCCATAAATTTGATTTGTCGGTAAATGAACAGGAAACAGATTCCTCGCCGGCCGAACCTCGACCACGCGGAGAGCTCAATACACCACCAGCTGCTGCTCCTGTACCACTCAACGGGGCATCGCCTGTACCATTCAGCGGTGCACAATCTTCTAGTGATATCACACTAAAGCCTCAAGTTGTTTTAGTGCCTCCAGAGCACACCTTCCTGGTGATTGTGCCCGTTAAGGAGAGTGGTAAACCCCAAGAACCCGGTGGGGACGCGCCTCGCTACCATTATGAGGGTAAGAATGATATGTCATGAAAGCTAAGGAATCATTATCATGTTACAGGTTGTGCTAATAACCAATATTATGCATGGAATGTTTTACGTCGCCCTATAGTCTCTGCTAGTATTTTTTCAACACTTATGATATCGTAAATATATCACATTTCAAGCAACGTTGGGTTTGGTTAGTACTTGGATGGGTGACAGCCTGGGAACACCAAATGTTGTTGGCAATAATGTTTGGGGGAGGGGGTAGAAATAACCTAAGCTATTCTATCCCTTTGAGATGCATTTCTTTCTTGTCTCAATAAACATACTTGAACTTGAAGGTCAGGTTGAAGGGGGATGATAAAGTACAGTTATAAGATTTTTATAATTATATTAATGATTGGGAATAAGTGAGTGACAAACCTTCTGGATAAATTAATGTGCAACAATTAAGGTTACACACCACCCAGTTTTTATAATTAAACGCCTAAAATGGACTCCATATATTATTTTTACTTATTAATATTGGTAAAATTATAAGCATAATGCTGAATATATAATTCAATCTTACTTTTATGTTTGAGTGACATGAAAGTTCACGATAGTATTCAAAGAGATGGTCAGGTCTTACACAAGCCGATTCGACAAAGCTAGTTTTATGTTTAAAACAGTATATATTCTTGGGTTAATTTAGTTTGAGTTAGGTTTGGGTTAGATCGGGTAATGTTAGATAAGTTTTAAGATCGTTGGCAAACCGTTTGGTGTACGATGTGTCATCCTATTCAAACGGTATTTTTTCTGCATTGATGATGAAAAGATGTATCAAGTAGAATCCTGTCACTTATTCTTCCAGTGACTAAAGATAAACACTAAATTAGTTGAACAAATAACTGAATTAACTGAACACTAACGTAGCCAAGCCTCGCAGTATAATGCTGATCTTTTGGTTCATAGCTGTATCTTAGTGGCGTAGGTGTGCTTTGACTGCTATAGTAGAGACGCTTGAAATAGAGCATAAAATATGAAAGACCATGGAGTGGATTTTGTTGAATATATATAAATTAACGTAGGATCACAGGCATGCAATTATATTATCTTTAACGCAACTTGTTTCCACTAGTGTGTCAAAAGCACAAAAAGTAAAAAAGATCAGGCTGACAAAACCATGGACGAACCCCAACCACTTTTTCAGCAATAAAGATCTCCAAACCTTTCCTTTAACCATTTTTCTTTACTGGCCTTTTCCTGTGGCCGTATTGGCTACTCTTGCATCTGAGGGGAGAAAAGGCTAGATATGTCAAAAGCACTGTGTTAAGTTCTTGCATCTATCGTAGGATAGTAAACTGTAATGCCTAAATATCAAATACACTATTCCCTAAGACGAAAGATTATTCCCTAAGACAAAAGATATGTTAACTAAAGTTTCATTTGAAAAGGAAGAATTTGATTATTAGTTCGGTAAATCTACCAGGCAAATTATGACCGTTCTTTAGGATATTAATACTTGCAGTGAAAATAAGGAAAGGATAAGACAATAATAGTGGTTATCAATATTATAATAACATTGCAATTCGTCAGGAATTTCATTGTGAAAGAATTTTCAGAAATAGAGAATCTTTTGTTGGAGTAGATCTGAATAATCCTTAGGGGTCTAGTGACTCTACTCCAAATAATAATAAAACAAATAATATGTAATAATAAAGTTATGATACCTATAAGATTGACGAGTACTTACCCCCTATAGTATACTTAAGCTAGAAACACATAACTGGAGTAATTTTTATGAATATATATAAGTTGATATACCCAGTGAGAAGTAATTATATTTGGTCAAGGCTCTATATAAACATTATATAGGTCAAGGCTCTTTTTATATAAACATTATATAGGTCAAGGCTCTTTTTATATAAACATTTAATAGATTTTGATGTGCAGTTAAACCTTCTTAATAGATGATGGCACTTATTATTATTATTCCCCTTTTTATATAAACATTTTTAATCTGGAGCTTATGCTTTGTTTCTTTCTTAACATTAATTTTTTGACAAATAGTTACAGATATATATTTTGTATATACTTTTTCTCATATATGAGAAGCGTTTATTTTTAACCTCGCACTTCATCTCATCGGTGTTAATTATATACATTATTGGTGTAAACCTAGTAATGTATAAAATAAAAACTAAGAAGAAGGATAATGCAAAAATGTTGTAGCATAAATATGTAACTACATACTGTATATTAGGATATCTAAGCAACAGCAATGGTGTGTAAATTAAATGTATTCTTTCTTGCGGGAGGATCTCCCAACACTAAATACTCTAATTGTAAACTTTGTGAACAAGAGCTATGTCACTCCTTAACACTATGTGGTATTCGTGAATACTAGATTACGCTGATTAATGCTGTCAATAATTGTAGACCAAATGGTTCAAGTTTACCCTTGAGCTTTGTAGCTATTACATTCACCCGTGAATATTAGGAGATATTGTTATATTCTACTCAGTTTGCTAGTGCAGGCTAGTAGATTAGTTTTCCTGCTATTCCATGAATGCCAACATGTTCTGTGAGATGTGGATATTAGATGGACTTATAGCCACCTCATGACCTATGTTATATCCCTCATATAAAATAGGGTACCTAAGCTCAATAATAATGATAATAATAATAAATATATATTGTAGCAGAGATATACTGTTTAAATGGATAAATAAATTATATGATCTAAGAAAATGTACTTTTTACTTTCAGATTCACAATCAACAAATCTGTCATAAATTTAAAGATATCCTAGGTAAGGATGCTCTCTTGTATGAAGATATGAAAATTTCCTCTTTAGTTAAGAATAATTTTCTTTTCACAGCTGAGAACACCGCGTCTCCAGATGCAAATACATTTTCCTACCCACCTGAGAAGATGTCTCCTCCACCTTTGAATTCTCCATCCTCAGCCAAGAAGACCGCAATTTCTCCAGCCGAGAAGACCCCATCTTCTCCAGTCGAGAAGTCCCCAATTTCTCCAACCGAGAAGACCCCATCTTCTCCAGCCGAGAAGACCCCATCTTCTCCAGCCGAGAAGACCCCATCTTCTCCAGTCGAGAATGCCCCATCTTCTCCAGCCGAGAATACCCCATCTTCTCCAGTCGAGAAGACCCCATCTTCTCCAGTCGAGAAGACCCCATCTTCTCAACCTGTGAATACTCCATCCTCCCCAACGGAAAAAACTCTATCATTCTCCGAAAAGGATGAAGGACAGCTTGAAAAGGGTATTTCTCTGGATGGTAAGTGGAGCTCTTTTTGTGTACAAATATAACGCTTATTGCCTAATTTGTGAGTTAATAATATGGGGTGTATAATAACGTTAGTTAGTTTAGTTCATTTATTATGCACCTCATACCCATCTTGTGGGCGGTAGTGGAAAGGGTTACAGAGGCACATAATGGGCTCAGGGACTGAACCCCACAATTCATTTAGCTAAGCTAAATGAATTGTAACTAGCTCATCAAGTTACAATCTTGATGAGCTAGTTACAAAATTCAATATAAGTCGTCACATCAACAATGGGTTCGAGATCGACCTCAAGTACAGGTTCTAAATTAAGCAACTGACATATGTGGAGAGCTAGTGTCACAATTTATATGTTTGTCCTGCACACCGCCCCCCATCCAGTGGGCAGCGGTGGATAGGTTACAATCACTTAGTTACTACCTACAGTTAGCAAACTGGGGATATTTGGCTAGCAACTAAACTCTCAGATCTAGAAGGTTGTGTTGAAGTTCTTGGTGTATTATTGTTCTCGGTTTTCTTATAGGCACTCAAAGGTTATAGTCAACCTCTTTGAAGACATATTACATTATATTATAATCAGCAACGTTTGACACACAACACGCACTTGACTATTGCATCTCACACTGAAATTTGAGCCATTTAGTCATAAATCTTAAACGTTCGTTGCATGAAATGACAAGTTTTTTATTATAAATGATAAAATAGCTAAAATTCTTGGAATTTATTTTTTATTTCGCTTCTAGTAGATAAAGGAAATATATATGATGAAAATGTAAGCTGTGTTCCCTGATATCATAAATATCAAATCTATTATTACCCGTAGTATCCAATGGTGAAAATTGCTTGAAGTATTTAAGAATAGTTTTAAACAGTCCCCGTGTCTTTTACGGGCTATTCATGCCCGTGCCACCTCTTGGGTCGATTAATCTTCATCAATCAATGTCTCTAGGGCAGTGGTAACACCCCACGCTTCGCGAGCACTTTGGCCTGGGCTCGAATCGTGGCCAGAGGGGATTGACTAGTTTCCAATCCTTAACTGTAGCCTCTGTTCACCCAGCAGTGAATGGGTACCTGGTTGTTAAATGATTTGGGTGATCGTATTCCGGGGAAAATTATGATTAAGGACCTGCCCGAAACGCTATGCGTGCTAGTGCTACAAGATATATACAGTACAATATATTTCAGAGCGGCATTGTAGCTACTTAATTCCAGTCTTAACCCCAGTTTATTCTAAAATCAGTATTTAGCAAAAAAGTAAGGAAAGTGTTAACGTAGAAATGATAATGGGAGAATAAACGGATTGCCCGAAAACGTCCGAAAATGTCCAAAACGCTATGTGTACTAGTGGCTGTACAGGAATGTAAGAACTCATTGTAGAAATAAATAAATAAATAAATAAAAAATAAAAGATAATGAGCGGTGGATGAGGTTGGAGCGGAAACGCTTAGCTACCACAGTGCCAGACTGGACGAGGCTGCTAGTTAGCCTGGAGACCCCACTGACTGAGGACGTTGGCAGCCATGGCCACCATAAAGTGTCCAACCACAGACAAATGTGAAGGTGGGCTAAACCGAAAGTGCATGTGGTAAAGAAAGTGTATATCATTGATTTCAGTAGAAACATCCAAAGTTTTAGAATTAATTCTTTTTTTTTTCTTCTTGTTTTTAATTTGACGGTTTCCTGTAGATTACTTGTCGTTGGCCGCTTATCAGTGTGTGGTAGGAGAATGTTTCTGTATTGGGTATTTTCATCAAATTACCCCCACAAAAAGGTGTATTTGGAGTGTTTTTAATCTAAATAACGTCACTTTGATACCTTCCTGATGTTTCACAAGTTCGATATTGGTCATTTAATTATATAGCAGTTTACCAATATTATAAACAAAAAAGTCCAGTAGAATAGTAAGAGTTAAATCTGAAACTAATTAATCAAAGAGCTTTGAAAAAAATAGTGAATTATAGTATTCAAATTCTGAACGTCTCCCAATATGTACTAACCCTTTTCTATATGGCGACTCTCCCCCCCCCCCACCACCACCACACACACACCCCAAAAAACTTCTCACTTTCGAAGTGGCTACATTATAGAATCAAAAAGAAAAATTAATTGTTTAATATCCAACGTTTTAATACAATATACATTTAAAATAATTTACAGACTAGAAGCAAAATTTGTGATTATTATTTATTATTAACATCTTTAGTGACAAAATTTAATTACAATTTTGCCTAATCTGAGGAATTCAATTAGATCTTATAATAATGGCGAGGATAATGCTGGTATTCACTGTCACAGGACAGAGGGTCATACACAAGACAATAGGTCTAAACTGTAGGCTGAAGCACATGTATATCATGGTTACAATCATTGTTTTAATGTATGAATATGTAAATACAACTTTTTATTGTGCAGTTGTACGGGTTCTGTTGAGCAGATGGGTTCATAAGAGATGCAGCTTAAAAATAATATAAATAAAATTGTTCTTCATTCTTTAAAATGGACAAACAAATTTTGGATAAATTGTTAGGATGTCGTCCAGTACACCTGATGCAATGAAATAGTTACACAGTTGGTGGTACAATAGGCCAGGAGGTTTAAAATCTTTTATGGTTCCACATTGAGCAATATAGTGTTCTGGTGAATGCATTAAAGGTTTGTCACAGTTTACAATATTCTGGCAGTGGCTCAGCCTCACTAACCTGCCAGATGTGCCTATAGCCAAGGCGAATTACCATAATGACTACATCACATTGCCTGGTCCAGTTATTGTTTATTTATTATTATTTATTAGCAACAATTTATAGTGGCGCTTACCTTGAAGAAAACATGTCGCAGTGGTACTAGTTATTTGAAGGAAAGATTGCATATATCGTCACTGTTGTTATTGTCAATGTATATATGTTTACTGTATGGACAGTATCTTGTGAAAGAAATAATAATGTTGAAAATTAAATGTTGCCGCTATAAAGCCGCATAAAGTGTCACTACCTGTTTGTTACGTCTTTGTAATAAGAATAATAAATACTAGAAGAAGAAGAATGCAATAAGAATAAGAACAGACATTCTTATTTATATATATAGATTAGGTTAGGTATGTAATTCTGAAAATGTCTGTACTCGCCGATAAATTACACCGTTGTCCACGTTTATGGGCTGGGGGGGGGTCTCATCTACTCGAATCGATCGATGGATTGATTGTACAGGTAAAGTGTGAGCTGGAAGTGGGGACAGAAGGAACAATAGTCTGGAGAGGAAACGCCGCAGTCAATGAGAATAGTGCCAGGGCTTTACCCAGCTGCAGGCCTTGTAGTCAGGCTATATATGCATATTGGCATTCAAGCTTGTTCGCATTTGTGGTGCTCACGTGGCCCCACAAAGTGAGGTGATTCGATGAAATAACTATGCCCAAGTTTACCACTAAGTGCAAAGTTACAGCCCCGCTCCTGTGCCAGGTTAGTCCACTAGGGGCTCACCATAGCCCGTGCTGCTCAGAACTTACGTTTCGAGTAGCTGAATCTAAACAACAACGAAACAACCACCAAGTGCCGTCGGGACGTTGGGGATATAGCCTCGACTACCAATGTCTTTTGTACGCTTAAGGTTGGTCGAGTGGTTAAAGTACCGGGTACGCTAGTTTCATAGTGCTCCTGGCTTCGAGTCCTTCTGGGGTGTAGAATTTTGTTATATATAGTGAGTGTTCCTGATAAGTTTTAGTTTAGTTCATTTATTATGCACCCCATACCCATCCCGTGGGCGGTAGTGGAAAAGGTTACAGACACTAATGGGCTCAGGAACTGAACCCCGAAATTCATTTAGCTAAATAAATTACAGTCTTGATAAGGTAGTTACACAGTTTCTTGTGAATTATTATATCAACAATGGGTTCAAGAATGACCCCAAGTAGTCTCTTAAGGTAGTCAACGTAGTGTACCGTACTTGCGGTACTGTACATAAGTACCGCATATGTACGGTACGTATAATAATAATAATAATAATAATAATAATAATAATCCATTCACCTGGGAAGTATGGTTATTTTTGTTTAATAATAATAATAATAATTCATTGTGTTGGGGGACAGGCAGCCAGAGTGTGTTCATATATACACACACAAATCACAACAGCGTGAACACATCAAGTGAACAAATCCACAAAGGCCGTGGTGAGGGTTCGAACCCTCATCACGGCCCTTGTGGATTTGTATTCATACATGTTTTGGCTTTTATCGAGGTCTCCCCCCCCCCTCCCCAAGCCTGAATTACTGACCCCGCCCAGGATACAACCCCACAACAAGCTGACTAGCTCCTGAGTACCTACTCACTGCTAGGTGAACAGATGCATTAGGTGAATGGAGATGTGCCCAACCATTTCTGTCCCGCCCGGGATTCGAACCCGGAATTCTGGATCGTGCGTCGAGAACGAAGCCAACGATACTACTGGAGCCTTGATGTATTTAATGTATTAATGTACATTATGCGTAATGTGCATAATTTTATTTGCTTTTCAATCCCGCCACCCGTCCCCTATTTAGTGGGCAGCGGTGGAAAGCTTAGTCACTCACATTCACTACCTACAGTTAGCAAACTGGGAATATTTGGCTAAAATTTCTGGTAGTAGATAATTTTGAATGACGTGATTTACGAATGACGTAATTTTGAATGACTCAAGATAATATAAGATATTTACATATTTCTTGAACATTTGTTATAGAGCTGTCTATAAAAATCTATGTATCCTTTCGCACTCCATCACATAGTGACGGAGGGTGTGCGTATTTTTGCTGACACTTTACATTTGGTCAAGTTTCCACCAACAAGTAATCCAGAGATACTTACACTGTACTTGAGTCTCAGCCGAGCAATAGGAACATCTAGGAGTCTGCTGATTTTAGTGAATGATCCATAGATATGTGGGCCCTTCTTGCATCATAATATGATAGATGGAATTGCTGGTGTTTGATTTCACTTTACCTCAGATCCACAAAGGTTTTATTGAAGTTCTTCGTATTTTATTGTTCTAGAGTTGCCTAGATAGGCAAACTGCTGTGGGTTACATACTGGAGAAGGTCAGTTGTTGGCTTATGGGGACCTCCACAAGCCGAATAGGCTTACTGTCCCCGACAATGGGAAACTACATACTGTACATCGAAACCACTGTTTAGTTTAGTTCATTTATTATGCACCCCATACCCATCTTGTGGGCGGTAGAGGAAAAGGTTACAGAGGCACATAATGGGCTCAGGAACTGAACCCTACAATTTATTTAGCTAAGCAAGTTACAATCTTGGTGAACTAGTTACAAAATTCAATACACATCATCAATGGGTTCGAGATCGACCACAAGTACAGGTTCTAAATTAAACAACTGACATATGTGGAGAGCTAGTGTCACAATTGATATGTTTGTCCTGCACACCGCCCCCCATCCAGTGGGCAGCGGTGGATAGGTTACAATCACTTAGTTACTACCTACAGTTAGCAAACTGGGGATATTTGGCTAAAATTTCTGGTAGATCATTTTGAATGAAATATTTACACATCGTTGGAACATTTGTTATAGAATTGTCTCTGAATTCACCTATCTTCGCACTCCATCACATAGTGACGGAGGGTGTGCGAATAATTTTGTTGAGTTTACATTTGGTCAGGTCTACATCAGCAGATAATGAGAATTCCCAGATATACTTGTAACCTAGTCTAAGCCGAGCAGTAGTAACATCTAAAAGTCTGCTGATTTTATTGGATGAACCATAGATGTGTGGCTCCTCTTGCATGATAGTATGATAGATGGAATTACTGGTGTCAATTTCACTTTGTCTCAGATCTACAAGATTTTGCTGAAGTTCTTGGTTTACTATTGCTCTCAGACTGCTTATTAACAATCCAAGGTTATACTCAATTTCTCCTTTAAAGGCAGATTCTTTGGCTAACTTATCACCTCTCTCATGCATTCGGAGTCCAAAATGAGATGGAGTCCACTTGAAATGGACTCTGTTACCATCATTAATAATGTTGTATTTGTGTCTAGCTTCAGACACGAGCATTTTACAGTTGTCTTAAAAAGTTGAGAGCAATTAAGGATGATAGTCACTTACAATTAATGTATCAAGTTTGGAGACTTGTACACATTTCAGTGCAAGAAGCAAGGCAAATAAATTCGGTCTGAAGGGTAGAGGCCCAGTTGTTTATACGGACTCCCCACTCAAAGTATAAGCCATCACCCATTGTCAGGACAACTGCACTTCCAGCTGCACCCGTGGGGCGGTGTAGGGAACCATCAGTGTATATGATTTAAGAGAGAGAATGTGACCTCCACTATGCGGAACAAATGTAGATGCTTATACTAAAGTTATCCCTTTACTATTGGTTTTCTTATAAAATTTGGATGGTACGTTTCACATATGTAAATTCTATGATGAAAACTCTTTTATGTATTTTTACCTTATGTTTTTTCAAATGTTGAAGGTATATGTTTAATGCAGCAACATATATGTAGAATGTAAATTAACGCAAGGTCCTCCAGTGTTCCGTGTAGCTCCAGGTTTTCGCTGGACTTACCAACCAATCAGCGCTCGGCTTACAAACACCATTCATTGAGCTGGCCCAATCAGCTCTAGCCTTACAAGGACGGCCGACCCGCCTCGTCCCTTTCTACCACTAACTTGGTATCTTGCGGCCGGGTGTACCTTGACTCCTGAAAAAGTGAGTATTAGCGGGTATATTGTATGGAAAAGGCCTTTATTACGGTATGAACGCGAAGCACAAGGACAAAGCGTTGATGTGATCCAACTGGGAGATGTTTAGGATACGTAGATGGTGAGAAATGTGTTAGTGTTGTGAGGTGGGTGCTCGCGGTATGTGGTGGTGTAGTAATGACGAAATCCTAGAATCAGCTGGCCGGCTACGCGCTCCACAGATCAATATCTGCTACTTTCCCCAAGATAAATTTTATTTGCGTATTTAGTCAGTGTAATATCAAGATTTGAATTGCGATAGTTTTTATCTAATTTAAAAGTATACCGTAGAATATTGTGTAATGTACGGTGGAGTAAGGGAAAATGCGTATAGCTCGAGCCGGCTCTCGAGAATAAACTGCCTAGGGGTATTTTATTATTTATTAAGGAACTCTTGTATAACCATCCTGCGAGTGACTGACAAGCGTTATTCACTCAAGAGTTCAGGAAAATTACAAAAGTTAAAATTTGTGGCGAGCAAGTTACGATATAGTTCAATATGCCCCCCACCCATCTAGAGTGGGCGGCGGTGGAAAGGTTACAATGTAACGCATGCACTTCCTAGTGAAACCCATGGGTTACTGGGGGTTAAGATTTTTGGTAGTACACGAGACAGGTACTGCTAAGTGCCTGTAGCCCCACGGGTCATGCAGCGTAGCTCGTTTACAACCATAAGGTACAACAACTTTTAACAAGCCGCCGGCTTCCTGCCACTAGTGTTAGTAGCCCTCGGGGTAAATAAGGTCTAGGGTTCTATTTCCGCGCAGAATGGAGACGTTTGGGAAGATTTCTTTGTGCCTGATGCATCTGTTCAATTAGGAATGAATAGGTACCTTAGACGATCGAGAGGGACCCTTGATAAGCCTAACAGGCTTCCTGTCTCCTACAGTGTGAAACCATTTTTTAGTGCAGGTGGCCAAACGTCACCCACTAAGAACGCGCAGGGATCGCAGATTAGTGAAAAACTATATTGAAATGTCGGTTCCGAATATAGTGAGGGAACTAAAGAAACGAGCCAAACATTGTGTAAAACTGGATCCGGTGCAAGATGCAGTTTAAAGTGTGGGTTGGACATGTACATTAGTGGGATTAGGTGGTTATTAATAGGAGCTGCCTCGTATGGGCCAATATGCCTTCTGCAGTTACCTTTATGTTGACTGAACGGTACCTTCTTATTGATACTACCTACCTTGTCTACCTTCCGGGGGATAAAAATCCCCGCGGCCGGCCAACGCACGACCAGGCCTCCCTCTCCATTAAACATTTGGCCACGAAACATTGGCCAAAGGCGACCTAATCTATGGATAGTGAATGGATAATAGCTCTAATTACATAGTGGTTTTGAAGTGATTACCGTCAGGGTAGCTCCTCTCTAAGGACAGGTTGTTGCTCTGTAGGTGGCAAGATCAAGGTAAAAATTGCACCTAATCTTGGGAATTAGTAATTATATGCGTTTTTTTGTGCCCCAAATGAGGCTGGCGGTGAAATTTTTACTACGTGGTGGTGTAGCAGATCTAGGTTAATAGCTAGAATGGGATGATGCACACGGGAGCTAGTATAACAGGCTAGTTATGCATTTGTAGTCTCCTGTTGCTTTGTAATTTGCCACAAAATGCATACAAAATTAAAAAACTAATGCATTGCTTAGTTGAATTGTGAGGGTTCAGTTCCTGCGCCCTATATGCCTCTGTAACCTTTTCCACTACCGCCCACGGGATACGTATGGGGTGCACAATATGAAACTCAAATGTTAACCTATCCTCAATAGGGAGGAGGTTTAGGTTAAAATACTTTGTGAACACTCCCATTCTTTGCGTGGTGGAAAAAGTACAGTCCTGCGTATAGGTTTAGCGCGCGCTCGCCTGACGTCACATATTGCCAGTTAGTGCAACATTAATTAAATCTGGCAAGTAAAAGACAACATTCTGTTATTTTCGTATCGTTGAGAACATTGCAAATTTGGTTGGAAAAATATATTAACGTGTTAAGCAGGTACAATCGTTATACATTAACTTCTGGTTTGTAAATATGGCGACGTGAACTAGAACTGGAGGGCACTTCTAGGAAAAGGAGAGCCAGGGAATTTTAGTACTTGGCATTTCATCAGTAATTCTGACGCAAGACAATTATTGAGGTCGTGGTATATATATAATTCTCGGTAATATAACTACAATACTCGTGTTTTTGTTGCACGTGGAGTATACCTAATGTAACGCTAATAGTAAAGCCTAACATATATACTGAGTTTATTGGCGTCAACCTTTGATAGAATTTTGTTAAAAAAAAAAGATGCGTATATTTTACAGTGAGCGTTTATCACATACGTTGTGTGCACAGGTTTTCAAAATATGGTGCACTAGTGGAAGTGTAACTAAATATCAGCATTTTTTATTCAACTTTTCTTTATTATGCACCCCATACCCATCCCATGGGCGGTGATGGAAAGGGTTAGAGGCACATAATGGGTTCAGCAACTGAATCCCATAGTTCATTTAGCTAAGCAAGTGACAATCTTAAAGATACACAATTGCTAATGTTACATACACATGTATATATACTGTATAATCATTTACACATACATATACATATCAATAATCTTTTATATCACAAGTGATTCAACAAGAGGCTCACAATGCTATGTAAAATGTCTTACTAGACCTGTAAACAAATGTTTATCAGAAAGATGAATAATTGGTGTGGTATAAAGGGTAAAATAAACCATATGCTTATGGGTGGGTGTTATTGAAGTTTTGTTTTATAGCAGAATGCATGACATGTATTAACATGCCGTTTCAATATAGATTTTAAAGTGTTATAATAGGTGACATGCTTTTTGTCTACGGATGTATGCTCCTCTTTGTTCGATATGCAACGATATACATTTAAATGTATTCCTTCTACATTAATAAGCTTGACAACTCGGTAATATAAAAATTAGTAAATAGTGGATCCTTGGATACCTCCTAAATGGGACCAGGATGAGCTTCATAAGTTTTAGTGGAGAGCAAAATAAAGCCTTGCATATTAAGTTTAACCATTAATTTAATATTTTAATAACTCCTTGCATTTATATATTGCCGAATATTAATAAGAAGAAATTGGGTATATAGTACTGATATATAGTATGAAACTTTTGCATAATTGAATCTAGATACTATTTTGGTCTAGCCAGCATTTTGATAATTTGTTACTAATGACATTTTATTGCATACATACGAGAATTTAAACTAAATATAAAATCTCTCTTCTTTGTCTAGAAATGGGTGACGTGGAGAAGGGAAAGAAGATATTTGTGCAGAGGTGTGCACAGTGCCATACAGTGGAGGCTGGAGGCAAGCACAAGACTGGGCCTAACCTCCATGGTCTTGTTGGCCGCCAAACTGGACAGGCTTCTGGTTATGTTTACACTGATGCTAACAAGTCTAAAGGAATCATTTGGAGTGCTGAAACATTGGATGAGTACCTCACCAACCCTAAGAAATACATTCCAGGTACCAAAATGGTATTTGCAGGGTTGAAGAAGAAGAAAGAGCGTTCTGAATTAATAGCTTATTTGGAATGCGCCACTAAATAGACACTTGGGACTTGTTCGCAGGAATAGAATAATCTCAAGAGTATTGAACCTCGGGGTACAAGTCAGTGATTAGTGTTATCAATCAACATGGAAGACTCTTTGACTGTCTGAATTAGTCCCCATTGTACATATAGTTCCCAAGGGCTTGTCAGTGTCTGGGTTGGTCAAGAAGAGAATGAGAGCATTGCTCTTTACTAGGAAAGTCTTAATTCTTTTCCCTTCTTGATCCCTGAGCTTCTGCTAATGCTCTAAAGGAGTTTTATTTATTTTTACCCACAATGTACCATCTAGTTGAAAAGATTTTAACTATGTTTTGAAATAAATGTATAGTTCATTAACTGTCCCTTTATTTGTCCATTTTTATAACAGAAGTGAAGGATTTAATATTAAAACATTAAGGCTTTGCAGGATCATTTGATTGAAACTGTATATTATTTCCCACCAATAATCCCAGTGTAAAGTGTTACAAAATCCAATATTGAAAGCTGGAAACAACTGGTTGTTTAATATGATTAAGACGACCGTACACAGTAAAATTATCCCTTAATCGCTAACATCCTGACATAACACGTTGAAGGCTGATAAGATAGTCTGTGATATAAAGTGGTTAATGGCTAATGGGACTGGTGCTCGAGGCAATGTATTTCAAAGGAGCATTAAAATTTCACTGTCTAGACAATTCAAATATGCGTTCTTAAATTTGACTGCAATGTACATAGGTTCTATATTCTGTACTGTTGCCATTAAAATAATGCTCTATGCAGAGATCCCATTAAAACTCCACTGAGTTTTGTGCACTTATATTGCACTGCATAATTTATGCTTGCTTGTTTTGTCTAGTAAAAATATCTTAATCCAATTTAGTATTTAGTCTCTGGTGCCATGTACAAATATTCTAGTCAACCAGATGCAAACCAAATTATGCTTCTAATACGTGTGGGCAGGTTTCTTCAGACTTTTTTTTTATGAACTGGCAACCCCTGTACAAATTTTCCACCACTTCCCTTAATGTCCAGGATAAAATCATATCTAGGCCTTCTGTCTTAATGTTCAGTTCTAACAAGTTTGCTGGTTGGGTGGGGATAAACAAGTGAAATGTACCTGTTAATGCCATCCCACTTTTTCTGCACTGTCACACAAGCTGCAGCAATGTTTTCTATTGTTTGTAATTATTGCCTCAAACACCCGAGGTAATACAACGGTTACAGCTTAACCTCCAGCTTAAAGAGGCAGGAGCCAGAGATCTAAAATAATATCTACTCATGAAATAGTCGGATTAGACGAGACTGCTACCTGCACTACATTAGCTACTAGTATACTACTAGTAGCTAAATTACTATTAGCATCAGTAGTAATTTAAAATGAAAATGAACTTTCAACTATTATAAACGTGACTGATGTAGAGCAAATGCTTAAGGTAACCTCAAGATAGCTTGAGGGGTAATTACCCCTTGGACTTGAGAATCTTAAATCAAAGTACAGGGTAGTGGTCTGAACTGTTAACCATTCTTAAATTGGTACAGTATATTTGAATATAAACGTACAAGTTTTACATAAAGCAAACTACTGCATCATTTGATCCAAATTAGGGTGGAAATAAAAAAAAACTTCAACTTTGCCCAGGGTAAAGACCTACATATTTGAATATAAAATTTAGTTATCGTGTTAGCCATAGTTTTATCGTCACCTTAACCAACGTAGACCGACCATTTCCAGGATGCAACACGACAATCTACTAACTCCTGGTCACCTATTTCTTACTACGCAAACGAGGCATTATACATGGGTTAGGATCGAAATGGCCAAACTTTTCTTTCTGGCCCAGAATCTAGGTTAGTTGGTGTTGGGTTAATGTGCTAACCATTGCTCTTACAGAAACTGTATAGTTATACGGATCTTGAACGTACTACACAAAAGATTGCTAAAGAAAATGAATACCTGGAGGGAACAAGTGATGGGAAGGTGGTGTGTGGAGCAGCAGCAGGACCAACACTGCCTCTCGGCTGCTCAACCTTGCCAGAGCTCTCAAGCTATTTCTAGATGCTCTACTGGCTTGGTAATGCACGAGTATGGGTATTGTACAGTGTGTGTAAGCTAGCACTGCCAGTAAGGTTCATAGTCTTCTCGTAACTACCATCATATACAGAAGTGCCACAAGACAACTACCCCACCCCCAAAACAAAAAAAAAGATGATAAATTTGCGTACCTAATGAACACTTAAGTTTGTAGCCGAGCCCGTGTGTGACTCCATGCACGTTAGTCTAATTATTTCATCAATGCTGTAACGGCAAAAAAAAAGTTAGGTACTTTTGTAACCATTCTACCACAGGTCGCAGGATGGGTACGGGGTCTATAATAAACTAATAAAACTACTGCTTCAATTAGTACAGCAATTCGCCATGTATGGGGTTACTGCAGCATCCACATTTGATAGAACAAGCAATGTGTGTGGCAATAATTAGTGGCTGTTTACGAGCACCATTATAAAAAATGGAATGTGTAAACATATGTAATATTACAAACGATATATGGTTGCGAAATAGCAGTGGTGGGCAGATATGACGTCATCATGGCGTCTGCTCTACACGTGAGGCAGCGGGTATACCGGTATTTTCCCACTGGACGACGACTTCTATTGCTACTCTTGCAGTACTCCACTGTGCTTCATCTTGGTATTATATATATATACATATGGATCTATCTTATATAGTTATGGATATATTGTTGGATTGCAGTGAGTAGGCGTGTCTGAAGCCATTGCAGACAATCACTTGAGAAAGTTGGTTCTCCACTAACAAGTCAACAAACTTAGGAACAAAAACGTAAAGTGTGTAACCCTATATTATAACATTTTATGTAAAATGTAATGCACGTCGATTTCTTAGTGGCTACGTGTCATATTGATAATTTCTAACATTTGGCAAATGATGACGCCTCCCTCCAACCCGTGGAGGTGGGGGGTATGGCCGGCGTATACTGTATATATATCTTGGCTCAGGTGTGACTCCGACAGACTCTTCCCACCGGCAGCTGTACCCGTGCTTCACCAACACTTTAATAAGTATGTATTCGGTTGTAGTGCTATTTCATGTGCTGTGAAATTATCATTAGTAGTCTGAAGCTACAATCCGTTTTTCTCGGTTGCTTGGTAAAATTGAGTAATAGACACAAGTTAAATAATAGTGTTTGCCGGTGAAAAACAGAATCGAAGGCAGGGAAAACCGGCAGGAACGGATTACTGTGTTAATGAAACAACCGGAATCTTTATACTGTGAAACTGGACATTCTGGTCATAATGTGTTCAGTAACTGGTGTTAATAAGTTTTAAAAATTTAATAATAAATTCTTTGATTTGCATTAATGAATCCGGCAAAAAGACCCCCCTTCCCTGGCACATCTGGGAAATCGACCGTATTGTAACACGGAATCAACGTTTATAATGTTGATCCAGCGTTGATTTAACGGAACATGCAAATTTCTGTATTTTGCATTTTATCAAACTGCATATGTTTTCACTAACATATTCATTGGAACAAATCTGCTCTTAACTGTTCAAAAGTTTAACATTTAGAAATATATATATTCGTTAAGTGCAGAATAAAGCTTCATTTACAAAATTTAGATAAAATATACTAGTGTACATACAACAAAAATTAAGACAAATCTGATTTCTAAGCATTTTACTGAATATTGGCATTCGGGGATCACAAATTTGTATATAAATATCTAAATATGAAACCTGCAATATTAGATAAGAGAACGTTTTATGGAGTATGATTTTGTGAAGGTAACATTGACTGACCTCTGCAGCTATAGATTGACCTTCAGCCGGGAACTTTATCACGAAGGAAGCCTTAATCTTCTGATAATATATATTTTGATCAAGTAATTATCTGATTTTCTGCCAATCTTGATTCAGCTAACCTTAAGTGGGGAAAACGTTCGGTTAATTCAACTAGTTTTAAATATACCGCAGAGGTCTTGATAAAATATGAACAAATACATTGATTACCAAAGCTTTCATTATTATATTGACTGCTTGGGAAACACATTAGCATATTATACTAGAAATCAGTTACGGACCAACAGATTATGCGCGATTATTATTGGCATAATAATGAGGCTACAGGTGGTGTAAGTAGAGTACCTAGTGGCGTCCATGTGACTGGTTTTATATATAGCTACCGGGATGACAAGCTGGGAGGGAGGGAGGCGCCGGGATGACTCCACCCAACAGGCTAGGCTCCTCGCTCACCTAAATCACTGTGCTGGAGGACAGGCAGTTAGTGTGTATTTATAAATGTCCTTTATCGAGGACTTCTATCGAGCCCCCCCCACCCCCCCCCGGTAAGATCGAATTACTCTTCCCAGGATGAAACCTCACAAGCTAACTCCCGAGTACCTACTGCTAAGTGAACAGGTACATTAGGTGATAGGAAATACGTCCAATCATTTCTGTTCTGCCCGGGATTCGAACCCGGAATTTTCGATTGTGAGTCGAGAACGAACCCGACTGTACTACCGGGGCCAAATAGTCCGCATGCTCAATACGTATACGTAGAGTATACGTAGAGATAATCTGCGAGAGGAATAAATAGCACGCAATAAAATTGAAAAAGTATGATAAATAATTTAAAGAATTTTTAGGCAAGCTACAAGATAGGTCAGGCTCACAGCCTTAGTAAAATGAGCTGTGCTTGCCATTCATTATATTAAAATGTAAAATACAGAAATTTAAAATATGAAGGTTGATGATTACAGTACTTTTTCATAGCGGGGTTGATAAAATGCCAAGAAGCACCCAACAGCTTATAAGCATTCAATTCAATGTTAAGGCGCGAGAGTATTTAATTGGCAGGTTCTTTCACCACCACCTTTCATGTTCAATAGTTATACAATATTTAGGTCATTTGTTGTAAGTGAATGTTTTTTCAGACTATGGGTGACGTGGAAAAAGGCAAGAAAATCTTCGTGCAGAGGTGCGCGCAGTGTCACACTGTTGAAGCAGACGGCAAGCACAAGACTGGACCCAACCTCAGCGGCCTCTTCGGCCGCCAGACTGGTCAGGCTCCTGGCTATCCTTACACTGATGCCAACAAGGCCAAGGGCATCACGTGGGATAAAGAGAATCTGGATATCTACTTGACCAACCCCAAGAAGTTTATTCCAGGCACAAAGATGGTGTTCGCCGGTCTTAAGAAGAAGAATGAGCGTGCAGACTTGATTGCTTACCTGGAAGCCTCCACCAAGTAGAGCAAGCGACTTGTGATCTCACCATTTCAAAGACTAACTTCACGTAGCCTAGGACCAAAGGCCACTGTCCGCTCAGCCATCAACCGAGGCAAGGAGTACGGGGGTTATGCTAGGACGGGGAACTTTGTCTCACCCACTCGTGCTCCACTGTCGCATTCATCCTGAACGTTTGTTATAATTCAGACATAATTTATCCAGGTAAAGGTCTTCCTCTGCCTGGAGGACTCAGGCAAGTAATGCAGGTGTGGTAGGAGCTAATCATGTGATGGGTGAGGACGATAGGCCCTCATTCTGCTATTCATCATTTGTATAAATCATTAAATCATCCTGCTATCATTGCTCATCCGGATGGGCACTTAACTTACACAGCAAAATAAATAATATTTAGTTTTGCTGGTCTAAATTAACCTTTCTACCCTTCGAAAAGAAACAAAAAGATAAATTACAATTTTATTAACAGACTTTATATGCAAGTGGTTCATCACAATGGTAAAGCAAACTTCAAACACAAATGTGAAGTCTATGAAAAACATAACATTTTAAAAGATAACTATGACCTCACTTTCTCTGGGATTCGAGTAGGCAGTAAATTACAACAGTTGCCGGTGAATTAAGATCAGTGAGGTCGGACACCGGACTCTGAGATGAAGTCTTCGGCGGTGTTGAGTCCCAGGCACGTCTTTATGCCCACACTGGCCAGCTCGGCCACCAGGTACTTGAAGGCGAAGGGAAGGCTCAACTGGCGGACACCAGCCTCTGGTCCGCACAACACGCACACTGGCTGCTTCTTGCCGTAATATCGCGTTCCTCTCGACAACCGCACGGACGGAGTCAACAGCCCACCGCACTTCTCGCACACCCATTCCTAAAAGTACAAGAAAAAATATTAATATCCTGCAATACAAGACACACTTAGGTTAATAACATTTGCATATTTTTTGTTAACTAGTTTGCTGGCTGCAACAGAATTAAGTCATAATAGAACCAAAACTTCCTAAGTCTTGGCAAGACAATGGGCTGTAAAAACTCTCGAGAGCTCAACACAATAATGAGTCGGCTCATTGTATGACCGCAAGGTAATACAACCGCTAGCACTTGTTCACTCCCACACGCACACCACGAAAGTAACCCATCTCTGTTCTCTCCTTACAGTGAGTAGGTCTGCAGTCAATCCCCGACCGTCCAAGTGATTGGGCACCATTCCATTCCCCCGTTCCATCCCAAATCCCAATCCTGATCCCTTTTCAATGCTATATAGTCGTAATGGCTTGAAACTTTCCCGGATAATTCCTTCCCTCCTCCCTCTTATTTTTTGACGTTCTAAAATTAAAAGTTCACGAATGACTGACATGGGTCAAAGATAACCCCCCGTAATTACCGAGTTGGGTCGAAAACCTGGGAAAAGTGTGTACCCCTTTACGAGACTGTTATTCTTTAGACACGCCTAATCTAATCCAACCCAACCGTAAATAACGAAAATATTAAATGCGTGTTTTATATATGGTATATACGAGGTGTGACGTCACTATAACGTCAGAAGTTTCATGTCGATACAGGTTTTAATGCCTAACATTGATCTATTATGGTACATAATATATCTGGAGAGACTCACATCATCTGTGTAGGAAACAGCCACGTCCCAGGACAGACACCTATCCCCCCCCCCCTCCCGCAGTGTTCAGTGTACCCCAGTGAAGCCCAATGTCGTGTCAGGTCTGCAAGCAGTAAATAGGGACCCGGAGGAAGGCAAGTGTTGTGAGGTTGTATCCTGGGGAAGGTCACTACTTCCATATGCAGATGATGATGACCCACAATAACGTGGCTGAAAAATGTTATATCGACTTGAGAATGGTCCAAGACCGACCGAAACGTCGTCGTCTCTTCATTTTCTAGTGTGTGGTCTGGCCAACACTACTTCCACCTTGGAAGGGGGTGGTGGGTAAGTAGGGGGGGGGGGGTCGAGGGTGGGTAGTGTCTAGTGTGGGTGGTGGGTAGTATATATTTACACAGGCTTCCTGTCCCAGACATTGAGAATAGAAGAAAATAGTACTCGCCGGCTTCCCCTGCGAGCGGGCGACCCCCACCCCCCCACTACCAATCAGCTGACGCTTGACATCATAACCTACATAGCGCCAGGGGCGGCGGTCGTCCTCCCTCACAACCATACTAGAACCCCCCCCCCACCCCCCTCTCCCCTTTATTTATGCCAACAAAGTTATTAAACATACACAAATAATTGAGACGCTAAGAGAAACCATTGCCTAAGTTACTGAACGGGGTGAGAATAGCTTGAGCTACCTCATCCCTTTGTGTGTATTTTACATCAATAAACTTATTTCAATTTCAATTGGCTAAGAGAGCCAAGAGCAATAATAAGCCATGAGGCCAGTAATCAGCTGCTGGCCTAGACAAGAGGGCGCCTCACACGTGATCTCCTCCCACCACCCGCCAGTGTGACGTGCAGCCGCGCCGGATGGGTCCTGTACTCACCTAGTTGTGCTTCCGGGGGTTGAACTCTGGCTCTTTCGGTCAGCCTCTCAACTCTCAATCAATCAAGGGGGCAGTGTGGGGGGGGGGGCTGTGTGGAGGGGGGTAGTGGGCAGTGTGGGGGGGGGAATTGGGCAGTGTGGTGGGGGGAGGGAACTGGGCAGTGTGGGGGCGAGGTGGACACTGTGGGCATAGTGGGCAGTGTGTGTGGGGGGGGGGGGGGGTGGCGGCAGACAGTGTGGGGGGTGGCGGCGGCCAGTGTGGGGGGTGGCGGCGGCCAGTGTGGGGGGTGGCGGCGGGCAGTGTGGGGGTGGCGGACAGTGTGGGGGGGTGGCGGCGGGCAGTGTGGGGGTGGCAGACAGTGTGGGGGGAGGAGGACAGTGTGGGGGGGGGGCAGTGTGGGGGGGGGGTGGGGGCAGTGTGGGGGGGGGGTGGGGGCAGTGTGGGGGGGTGGGGGTGGTGGACAGTGTGCGGGGTGGCAGGCAGAGTGGGGGGGGGGGGGGTGGCAGACAGTGTGGGGTGTGGTGGGCAGTGTGATGGATGGCCATGTGGGGGGGGGCAGGTGGTGGGCATTGTGGGGTGGTAATAGCTGGGAGAAGGAGTGGTGGTGATGGTGAGGAGGTCTACCTAGTGTGGCAGGACAGCTTTAGTGTCAGCACGTGCCAAAACGGCGGAGCACGTCTCCCAGCGCCTCACCAGTCTTGGTCAACTCTTGTCTATGGGAATCGCCTGTCTGGCCTCCACACCTGTTTCTTATAAAGCCATTTTCTGTTTAGCATCATTTAACTGATATATATGGGTGTGTGTGTTAGCTTAGTTCATTTATTATGCATCCAATACCCATCCTATGGGCAGGACAGTTGTGGAAAACATTACAGAAGCACATAATGGGCTCAGGAACTTAACCCTGCACACCACCACATTTATTACCTACAGTTACAGTATCCCCCGTTTGGTATTTGGTTAAAATTTCTGGTAGCAAATAATTTTTAATGAAATATTTTTACATTTCTTGAACATTTGTTATAGAGCTGTCCCTAAGTTCTTGTATCTTTTCATACTCCCTACTTACAAAATTCTCAGAGGAATTGATAGGGGTAGATAAAGATAAACAGTTTAACATGGGTGGTACGTGAACAAGAGGACATAGGTGGGAACTGAGTACCCAAATGAGCCACAGGGACCTTAGAAAGAACTTTTTCAGTGTCAGTAGTTAACAGATGGAATGTATTAGGCAGTGATGTGGTGGAGGGTGACTCCATACATAGTTTCAAATGTTGATATGATAGAGCCCAGTAGGCTCAGAAATCTGTACACCAGTTGTTTGACAGTTGAGAGGCGGGACCAAAGAGCCAGAGCTCAACCCCGCAAGCACAACTAGGTGAGTACATAGTGATGGAGGATGTGTGAATAATTTTGCTGGAACAGCTTACATTTGGTCAGGTCTAAATCAGTAGGTGATGCAGATTCCCATAAATACTTATAACCGAGTCTAAGCCGAGCAGTAGTAACATCTAAGAGTCTACTGATTTTATTGGAAGATCCATAGATGTGTGGCTCTTCTTGCATGATGGTGTGATAAAATAAAATTAGTAGTGTAGATTTCACTTTACTTCAGATATACTGTACAAGATTTTCTTGAAGTTCTTGGCTTATTATTGTTCTCAGGTGTGAAAGTTGGTGAGAGGAGGGGAGGGTGTCTAGGAGTTAGTACAGTATATTGGAGGTGGGAGATAGGTTGGGGTGGGAGTGTTAGGTGTTTGTGATTATCAGGATATAACCTTTCAGTCTACACACTACTTGAGTCATTTAACTTCCCTCTTGCTACCACTCTACTACTGCTCAATCCCATTACCACTTTAATACCAATAAATGCCCCGAGCCTCTCGCTGCACCTTTATTATCGTTCACTGATAATGCAGTAGATAGCAGCAGTGAAGTAGTAGGCAGTTGAACTATCATAACAGGATAGTAGGAGTGAAATAATGGGACATTGTAGGGAAAGCACAAGGTTGAGACTGGTGGCCTATATATCAGAGAGCTGAGATCTGGGTCAGACACAGTGCCAAGAGCAGTAGCCAATGTGTCACTTCTCATACTGCACCACTGCTGCCTCTCACTATCATCCTGTCTCTTACAGAATCCATTACTCTCTCTACCTCTCTCACTCCCTCACTCGCATTTATTCACTCATGCATTCACACACACACAAGTTGGCCTTAAGGTTGTATATGACACATTTTATCCACCAGGATGGTACTTTCCATAAACAAGCACTAATGTATGTCACTGAATGTGAGGTATGTTACTCTCATTATTCTTTTACTCCTATTCCCTAAAAAGATACAATTTTTTTATATATTCAAGGTCAAAGGTCAAATCATGTGATCTTGAAATGAAAAAAATTCAGTATCTAATGTAAACCTATTAACCTATAAAACAAGCACAATATGATGATTCTACCTCAATTAAAGTAGAAGCAAACTTATTTTTTATTAAGCTTGTAAGCAAACTTTGCTGTATTAATATTGTTCATCACCAAGTGTTAAAATTTGCATATACTTGTACTGTTTAAATTACCTCATGCCCTCTACTATCCTACCAAATTTTATGAAAATCTGAAATGGTCAGGTTGAAAAGTCCCCTTTTTTATGATATGGTATGGAATGACCTCCAAGGTGCTTCTCACATAACATCTCAGGAGGGAAACAAAAATGAATAAATCAACTAATATAGTTGCTACTTGACCTTACATCAAATTGAGGCTCGGTTTTATGGTCATAGAATAATGTGCTTTTCAAGTCAATACTGTATAATGAAGTACTGTACTCCAGCTACCTAACAGAAACCTCAGTGGAAATGAAAAGACAAAATCATTGGGTATCCTGCCTACAAATACCTTATAAGCAATCTTTAAGCATTAAGCCAACTCATTGGAGATATAAAAACATGACAGCATTTAGCCAGCCCTGTTCCATAATAGCTCAAGATGAACCAAAACATTGCCAGTTTCCCATCTCAGATGAGTGGGCCCTCTGATAACTTCGCACTTTGATGGTGCTACATAGCCTTCCCGGTTTGGTGCCTTCTTTTGATAATTACCTTACCTTACCTCAGATGAGTGGTATAGAGTTCAGTTGTTTCAGCCATGGCATGATTTTTATACAACCTATACTGTAATATATCTTTAACTCTCTCTCACAGAGACCCAGTACAAATGGTTTTAGCAATTTTAAAGTGCAGTTGCAGGTGCATATTCATCATAAAAGGAGTAAAGAGCATGTACAGTATTTTGAAAATGTACTTACCAGAGAGATGTCAGAACAGTCAAGAAGTCGGTCCTTTAGAGTAAAAGCCGCACCGTGAGAGATAAGGCAATCCCGCTCCATCTCTCCAAACCTGATTGCTCCTCCTCTTTTACGCCCCTTTACTGGCTGACGTGTTAACGTATCAGAACTACCTTTGGACCGTACCTGAGAAATTGATAAATCAAAATTGTATAGAATGACAACTGATAAAAATTTAATAAACGTTTTATCAAGTGTCTGATACATATCTACCATACAAAAATAT
Organism: Procambarus clarkii; assembly: GCF_040958095.1. Lineage (NCBI taxonomy): Eukaryota > Metazoa > Arthropoda > Malacostraca > Decapoda > Cambaridae > Procambarus > Procambarus clarkii. The sequence goes on from NC_091211.1 coordinate 16,939,649, forward strand.
ACTAACCTGCCATTTGTCAGCTGTCATGTGTCGCAAACGTTGGTAGTAAATAATGCCTTCAAAGATTTCCACTTCAATCATGCGTCCATCTACACCACTGTACAGGACATCTTCACCATAATAATTGAAGCCACCTGATAAAAAGAACACACTATTTATGAAGCTGAAATAATATGTATATAGGTACAGTATAGTGTAACAAAGGTTTTAAAGATAATTTTAACTCTCCCTTTGGATACAAGAATAATGTATGAAGACAGGAAGAGTATTATTAAAAGTCACTAAGGTTCAGTTATGGTGTATTCTCGCTGGAAAAGAGATTTGTACAGAAATTTGAATTAATGAGGTTTGCTGTTTGGTTAGTTAACAACACATGGCAGGTTTTTATAATGAACAAATCTATTAAAACACTGTATGAAGAATATAAAAATATATGTAAATATCAAATACACCACTGTATTATAACAAATAATTATAAACTGTCAAAACTGTGTGTAGTGTATTTCATCTCATGGCCCAAGTATCATGCCCCGAGTGGACCCGGCCCAAGTATCATGCCCCGAGTGGACCCGGCCCAAGTATCATGCCCCGAGTGGACCCGGCCCAAGTATCATGCCCCGAGTGGACCCGGTCCAAGTATCATGCCCCGAGTGGACCCGGCCCAAGTATCATGCCCCGAGTGGACCCGGCCCAAGTATCACGCCCCGAGTGGACCCGGCCCAAGTATCATGCCCCGAGTGGACCCGGCCCAAGTATCATGCCCCGAGTGGACCCGGCCCAAGTATCACGCCCCGAGTGGACCCGGCCCAAGTATCACGCCCCGAGTGGACCCGGCCCAAGTATCACGCCCCGAGTGGACCCGGCCCAAGTATCACGCCCCGAGTGGACCCGGCCCAAGTACCATGCCCCGAATGGACCCGGCCCAAGTATCACGCCCCAAGTGGACCCAGCCCACCCCAATGAACTTGACCACCCATGTGTTTCTCCACTTCCATGATATAATAAGCCAGACCATAACTGAAGACTTTCTTTGAACTTGTTTCTTTTAATACTGTACTTAGATGAAAAACAAAACAATGTCTGATAGCAGCAGCAAGTAATATGGATGTTAGGAGAAAGCAAGTTACTCTGTCAATTATATATAAGTTTAAGAGGAACTACGCCTTGTAAAAATGACTGTGCTGATGTAGAGGCACAAATACAAAGTCCGATAATGGTAAAAAAAAAGGAAATACATGTTATACAAGCACTTACACTGTAGGGAATTTTATGGTTAGGTGGGAATACAGAATTTAATTCCTTTAGTGATTAAGCAGACAAAATTACTCAACTTTGGTAACTTGAAATATTGGTTATCATTCTATTTTATTTATTTCTATGAAGACCCTCCCATAACAATATAAATTTGTGTTCATTGTAAGTGGGAATATAAATTAAGTAGGACGTAGTACAAAAATTGCATTTTTTTTAAGTGCATCGAAAGAACTTTGACTAATTTCAATTTCCGAGTGAATAAGATTGGGGTCACCCTAATATCTCATTTAATGAGCTTTGACAGTATTCTCAACAAAGAAAGCAGGTTGAGCACATGCACTGGGTTGCTCAACTGCAAGTCTTCCATTCTAACCGAGCATAACGATAATACTTTACTGTACTGAATGAATTAAATCCTTCTATTTCATCCATATTTTACAGTAGAATGATTCCAAATTGAGCAGATGCCTAAGGTAACTATATTACCACATCTGCATTCTAATAACATAGTAACAATATGCCAATTCTGCACAGTTGTTTCAATGATGTATCAATGCATCTGCTAATCCAAATACTTCTTAAATTATTTCATAAACCATTATTTGTGCATCATCATTATTATGACAAGTGTATTATGTATAAGTGTTTAGTTACTCTAAGGTTATCACAATATTAATTCTTACCTTTTTCCAATATCTTTCCAAAATAATCAACAGCAGGGTTCTCATCAGAAAACTCAAATGGTGTTGAGTCAAATGATTTACCAAACTCTGCTGCTGATTTACCAGCAACCAGTTCTATCAGCTTCCCTAAAAAAAAAATAAAGTAAAACTTATTGGAAATAATACATTTTGGTACTGTATTAGAGATGTTTGAATGGTGTATTATAGTACTGTATTATAAATTGTACAAAAGGTCCCAAAGACAAATGACAATGGACATATCAAATCAACAGATCACTTGGTGGGTCAACCAACAAAGACAAAGGCAGCTCCCTCATTTGCTAGCCATGTGCCGCTCCCCCAAACATTACTAGTGGCAAGATGACACCCCTCTTCCAGTCATGTATAAGCTGAATTAGTTGCACTTTCTAATTTCAAGTTTGGTTAAGTTTAATTTTTTGTTTACTCTTACAGAATTAGAGTTTTCATTTTAAGTTGGATAAGTTTATAGATGTAAATTTCTGTTCATTGCTAGTATTGCAAATTATTCACAATAATTCTTTTAAATGTGCAGTTACAGCAAGAGGTAATTTTTTTTTACTATACAGTATTACACTGTTCAATACTATAACCACACTTTTACTAAACTTGTTAACTGAGACCAGCCTGAACTACAAAAATCAAATGTTGAATGTAATGAAACTCCATTTTCATTCAGGCCGCTCAGTAGCTTTCCCATAGCAATAGCATTGTGGCTGCCAAGCCTTAAGGAAATGATCCAGGCTTTTAAGCCCCACTCATTAGCAATCCTGAGGAAAACAAGCCAAACAATTTGGTCTGGGCTATCTTCCCTGGTGGCTGGCTTACATTTCCCATGCTCCATCACTTACCTCTCTGAAGGGTTCACGTTTCCTCCTGTGGATCATCTCTACACACACAATAAAAATCTTGTTTTGATATGAATAAACTATCTTCTGGGGGAGCCACTTTTCTACCCCAGAAAATAGTTTATTGAAATTAAAAAGATCCTTAAAGAGTGGGAAGATTAATTTTAAATGTAGGATTAAAAAAAATAGTAATGGTAGGACGAAAACAACATTAGAAGAGGTATTAAGTTGGAATTACTTGAGGGCAGTGCTATATAAAAGTGGGAGTATAGATGGTGAAATAAGAGTAATGAGAGGGAGTAGTGTGTTAAGAGAGGGCAAGGAAGTTACATTAGAATTTGATTTAAGATAGAATTGGCTCTCGGAATTGGAGAATTGGATTAGAATTGGAATAGAATTGGCACATGAATTGGATAGAATTGGAGTACAAGCATTGAAAATGATTGTATATTTGTTTAAAGCAGTTGGTCTAAATATCTGGAATGGGTATAGTAATGAGGAAGTACTAGTACATGAGGTATGTGTTATGAGTGAAAAGGGCGAGAGGAATGAAATGCGGGTGAAGCATAATATACTGAGGTGGTATGGACATATTAATGGAATGATTGAATCATTTAATATGAAGGGTGTATAATGATAAAACAAAGGGATGGTATGGTAGAGACAGATGACCAGTATCCTGGAAGGGAAGAGAGGAGCAATATAAGAAAGAAAGGGTAGGGTGAGGGTAAGAAAGTCTGAAAGACTGAAGGGATTGTGTGGTGATACAAAGTCTCCTGGAAACACTTCAGGACTATAAATTGATACTGTAGACAGATGGTTTAGTGGTAGAGACTTACAGTTATCGAAGTACTAATGTTGGTGTGAGCATTTGGGTGGAGGTGACTTGTGAGGGGTGTTGAAGAATCTCAATATAAAGAATTTTCATGAGCTTTGCATTGCAATTTTAGGTAAATAACGATAATAATAATTACTTACAATATAAGGAAAACTCCACACACCAAACACACTAACCTGCTGTCATACGAGACGGTATACCATGAGGATTAAAGATGATATCCGGAATTATGCCTCGTTCAGAAAAAGGCAGATCTTCGACAGGATATAACCGACTCATAATGCCCTTCTGACCACTACGACTAGCAAATTTGTCACCAATAATAGGATTTCTCTGTAAAAAGCATCAACAACATATTTATATCCACTATTGTATTTATAAAATATGGATGAGCTCGGTTGCCTGTATCTGTCAATACTATCTCTATAACTGAAAAGCATATTTAAATAATATTTTTGTATATTCAACCATTATTTTCAAAGAGGATGTAATTGGTAGATTAAACTAACCTTAACCCTTAAAGTTATGAGGGCTTTTTGGCACTCTCCTTCTTTCAGAGTAGCAGACATGATACTATATTTATCCACAACGCAGTCTTCACCTTTGTATACTGTTTCTTGATACCTTTTCTGATGAATGTCATAAACACTACATCCAGAGATCAAGAAATAAAGTCAAAATTTAGTCTTTAGCAGCATATATAATATTGCTCAATTTTGAATATGGTCAATATATATAGCTATGCTTAAATCATCAGGTCTGGTATTATTTCAACGAGTTCTAATGCAACAACTATTTTATTAAATTCCTGAATAAAGTTATCCATAGTGCAAAGGCTAGAATAAAATATTTAGGAGTCAAGCTATTCAGTTGCTATAGAGCCACTACTATAGAAGTTACGTATACAGAGACACAAACATTCAACAGATCTTACCAATAAAATGGGTCTCCTTCAGTAAGTTGTGCTCCAAGAAAAGGAAGTCCATTAGCATCTATAAATGGTCTTTGATTTGGCTTGTCTGGATCTCTTCTAAAAACATAAGTTGTCTGGAAAACAAAAAGAAAAGTTTACTATGCACATAAAAGGCGTTCAACTTCTTGTACTAATAGTGATATACTCTACATATACAAAAGTATGCCTTGCTACAGTACCACCTTGCTCCAACACTCCTACTCCGATCCCTCTTATAATCTTTTAACCCTTACAGCGAGTCAGATTAGTTGCAGTACATATAATTCTTACCCAAGGCTAATCTCCAACCAATACAGTACAGACATTTCATTCGTATTAATGAACCAACTGATGCCATCAACACACACCCAAGATTAATTTAATGTGATGTTCCAAAATGTACTTTCAGCAGGACTGCTTTATTGTACACAATTTAATTATGTACAGGTAATACAATTCTTGGTTATCAAGCAAGTCAACTTTTCCCATAAACCCTTAAGAAACTATATGGTATTAAGTGCACATCTTAGGAAGTGAAGTATACTTCTAGTTAAATGAAATAACAAGTAAAGAAGACTGGTGATTAACACAAATATAATACAGTATTAACAAATACTGTACAGAAATACAAAGATAATAGATTTTGGTCCTTCACATCACTTCTTTCTTTTACAAAGCTATGTTCAATTATCTTTGTAATAACCAAATAAAACTTGAATTTGTAACAAAGCTTTAATACGTAAATCCGACATAAACACAGGAAATATAACTATACCAGCACCAGCTCTTGCCTTATTCATGTCACTACCATATCAGGACTGCGGGACATATAATATAACACATCATATTATTAAATGTCAACTGTACAGTACTTTACAGTTGACTTGAGTGCAAATTTCTAAATAATTGCAAATGAGCATGCAACCATATTCATGCTAATATCTGTCATGGTACAAAATAATGTCTTACCTCAGAAGCCCCTGGTCCTCTGCTCTTTCCCGCAAGCAATGTCAGGTCTACACACTCCGTCTTGTATATCTGACCATGTGCCAGGCCACGTTCCATTGCACACTTATTCAGTACCATTGCATCCTCCATATCATATCCCTATAAAAAATACAAATTCTGTCACTAAATTTTAACAGCCACTAAATTAATTTAAGTCTTCACAATACTGTATTAGTTATTCTAATAAATTGAAGAATACAAATATTAACTAATACTTTGCAGCTCATTGCAATTTACAGGAGCCATGGCCATGGCCTTAGAATTATTAATAATGAATACAATAGAAATCAATCAGGATGTCAATATGGGAAGACAAATATATAGCTGATCAGTGTTATCAAAGTCTAAGCACATAGGGTTTTATAGAGGGACATGTGGAGATATTTCCCATTTCCTATTTTGGTGATAAGAGGAAAGCCAGAGGGACACGTCACATTAGATGGTACATAATTTGTTACTATGTTAATGGTAACAGTAAGATAGTAGTAAGTGAGATAATAGGTAACCATCTCTGTCTCCATTGGTGGCAGAGTGCAACACGAAGGACAAAATAAATCTGGGACGAGTATGATAATTATTACATTTCTATCATCACAGGATGAGGATTCAAATACTCCAAGGCCAGAAAATATGAGTCTCAGTGCGTATAAAATTACATAAAGTTCTGCAATAAAAACATTTGTCGGGTGGGGGGGAGGGGAGGAAAGAGGTACAAAAGTTTTATAACAAAAAATAATGGAGAAGCCAACTCAACAGCAAATTTTTACCCATCTGTAAAAAGAGCAGGAGTGTGAATGTTGTTGAAAATATTAAAGACAAATAAATTATAGGACAGTGAGTAAAAGGAGGGTGAGTACAAGACTTCCCTGTACAAAATAGTACTTTACAAACTTTCCCAACTGGGACTTTCCATAGACAATACAAGAACATGTTGTGAATATGCACATACGGAAATCTCTTGCAAGCATGCCATTCCATTCTTGTCCCGCTTGGTCGAGGACCGGCAGCGGGACACTAAGCCCCGAAACCATCTCAAGATAACACTGCAAAATAGAACACACAGGTCTCTCAACAGGGGCATTGGTTAAAGTGCATTAAAAAATGTGAATGTGAACTTTGGAGGGGCCCATGCAGAGTATCAATGGCACCACCAACTGTGGTGGAGCAGCACACAAATTTCCATACATATAAACGCTAGATTAGGAAGAATGAAACCTCAAAACCGAGAAGTAAGCCAGTATGATATAAAGTGCTGAGGCATCGAAGGGCCAAGAGTAAAGCTGACAAATATGCAGGGAATCTAAAATCCTATTAGAACAACACCAGGAATGTCTAGAGGTTTATAACCTATTAATTTCACTGTGATTATACTGTGGTGTGAACTGGCTCTGGAGACTGGTGGCAGTACATGAACAATTTAACTATCTTGAGGACACTACCATTAACAATGCTTAGACATTTGAATTAGTGAAACATACTTTAAAACCAAATTAAATTGAATGTTACAATTCTGGCCAGAAGACAAGGAGTGTAGAAGTGATTGACAATCAAGTGTACAGAGGTGCCATAGGCACAATCAGAGAACACTGTATAAACATCAGAGGTCCGCGGTTGTTCAACGTCCTCCCAGCAAGCATAAGAAATATTGCCGGAACAACCGTGGACATTTTCAAGAGGAAACTAGATTTATTCCTCCAAGGAGTGCCGGACCAACCGGGCTGTGGTGGGTATGTGGGCCTGCGGGCCGCTCCAAGCAACAGCCTGGTGGACCAAACTCTCACAAGTCGAGCCTGGCCTCGGGCCGGGCTTGGGGAGTAGAACTCCCAGAACCCCATCAACCAGGTATGACTACTCATCACTCAGCGCAAACAATTTTGAAAATCATAAACGTACAGTATATGAAATTATGGCAACCACAGCATTGAAGCCCATACAAAAGTCTTCCATGTTCATGTCATCGTAGTGTGCATTTCTGACAAGGGGCACTTGTGGAGACTGTAGTCGATACATTTTCCCATAAGTCTGACTCCTCCAGTTGTGGATTGGTGTTCCCATGGATTGTTTACCCATCTGCAAAATGTTTCATAAAATGTGAGCTCTTTTATATACAGTACATACATACATAAACATATTTATTTCAAATTTTTATTAAATTATGTCAAGAATTTTCAAATAATTTTAATTCAAAATCAGTATCTGGAGTATGAAAATGAGCACACTTGTAATCATAAACTAACCTGGCACTGATACATGTTTCGAGGATTTGGGTTGCAATCAGAAAATGGTACCAACTTGCCAATATTGCTGAATATAGTTGTTTTGCCCACTTCAAGATGTGTATGAACCTGCAAATCATGCCATCTAGTTTTATAATAAACATATTTATATCTATGAAGATTTTACCATTAGGTAAACTTTACAAATCACTCACTCTGCAATATAAAAAAAAACTTACCTTCCCCCCATTATGCTACGTACAGTAACAAATACTAAACTTATCTCAAATGTCCACATCAACTTATCTCCATATTAACAAAACCCATAACTTCATTATCAATTTATTTTCATTTAATTGCTTAGTTCTCAAACATATGAAGAGGATTAAAACTTTAGAAGGATGTAACACATTACAAGATGACCTAGACAAAGTTAAATAATGCTCCAACAAGTGCAACTACAGTTTAAAGTAAGTGCAAAGTAATGACGTGAGGTACTGGCAAGAGAAGGCTGGACATGCACCACCAAATGGGAGAGGAATCATGCACCACCAAATCAAGAGAAATTCTTGAAAGGAAACCTTTCAAGAATCAGGCAGAGAAAGTCTTGGGGTTGGTATGACACTTGAACCTGTCAAACCAATTCTGAAATTTGGTGCAGCATGGAGTTTTTATCTTGTTGAGCACAAAGCAAGACTGGATAAAGTTCGGAGGTAAATATCAAATTAGTCCCAGAGCTGAAAGATATAACTTAGAGAAAGATTACAGGTATTAAACCTTAAGTCACTATGAGAGACAGTCATCTTGAGGTTATCTTGAGATGATTTCGGGGCTTTAGTGTCCCCGCGGCCCGGTCCTCGACCAGGCCTCCACCCCAGGAAGCAGCCCGTGACAGCTGACTAACACCCAGGTACCTATTTTACTGCTAGGTAACAGGGGCATAGGGTGAAATAAATTGCCCAATGTTTCTCGCCGGCGCCTGGGATCAAACTCAGGACCACAGGATCACAAGTCCAGCATGCTGTCCACTCGGCTCCCTGCCATACCATGTCATGGCAGATGTGATTACTACATACAAAATTCTCAGGGGAAATAGACAAAGCAGATAGACCATTTAGAACCACAATAAGTCAGGCTAAAAGGCTGTTTCTTGCTATGGACAAAAAGCCAGTCTTGCTGGAGAAACATGATCATAGCTGGGTAATGAAGAGGCTAAAACAGAAGCTTGGTGTTGCAATGAATCTTTTTTTTTTTAAGAAACAAACCAGTACAATATATTTTTGGAGATCATTGCTAGGAGAAGGAATTGTAGGTAAAGATTCTAACAGATAAATGCTCAGGAGCAAGACTTTTGCTGAAGCAGTTTACTTGTGGTGTACCAGAATAGTGCTCATCTTTTGAAGCAAAACAAAGTTTTTTTTGAATATCATGGTTGCATTAAAATATCAGTACAGATATACTGTATTACTTTTGTTTTAAATTAAACAAAAATGTGTTTCATCATTTATGGGTAGAAAAATCACAAAACATTTGGAGATACACAGCCAAACACAGAAGATACCCATGGCAGAACAACAGCCAAACACAGAAGAGACCCATGGCAGAACAACAGCCAAACACAGAAGAGACCCATGGCAGAACAACAGCCAAACACAGAAGAGACCCATGGCAGAACAACAGCCAAACACAGAAGATACCCATGGCAGAACAACAGCCAAACACAGAAGAGACCCATGGCAGAACAACAGCCAAACACAGAAGAGACCCATGGCAGAACAACAGCCAAACACAGAAGAGACCCATGGCAGAACAACAGCCAAACACAGAAGAGACCCATGGCAGAACAACAGCCAAACACAGAAGATACCCATGGCAGAACAACAGCCAAACACAGAAGAGACCCATGGCAGAACAACAGCCAAACACAGAAGAGACCCATGGCAGAACAACAGCCAAACACAGAAGAGACCCATGGCAGAACAACAGCCAAACACAGAAGATACCCATGGCAGAACAACAGCCAAACACAGAAGAGACCCATGGCAGAACAACAGCCAAACACAGAAGATACCCATGGCAGAACAACAGCCAAACACAGAAGATACCCATGGCAGAACAACAGCCAAACACAGAAGATACCCATGGCAGAACAACAGCCAAACACAGAAGAGACCCATGGCAGAACAACAGCCAAACACAGAAGAGACCCATGGCAGAACAGAAACCTTGAAAGTTTTGAAAAGGTCTGGTTTCAATTAGTGTGTTCTATTGTGGTTCCACTGTACAGTATATACAAGGAAATGACAATTCACTAAACATACTGTAAGGTGAAACATTACAAACCCCTTCTTTTATATCTTCTGGAGTTACAGCCACATTAAGGTAGAGTTGTTCGAGAGTGCCAATGTATTCGATAGTGTGCGTTGTAAGGTTTATCACTGGTCGCATCATTCTTGCTACAGATGTCACCAGAAACAGACCTGGATACTGCCCTTTGTACTTGCGCTTTGATATGAGCACTATTTCAGTATACTTAAAGATCTGAAACAATAAAAGATGATTATTTAATTAATATAGAAGATGAAATCTCTTCCAGTGAAAATAAATCATCCTCACATCCTTAGCATCACAAGGTGGAGGGATTAAGCTGGAAACCCATCTTCCTACAATTTCAACAAACACAGAAGCATCCTTAAAGTTTTTAGTATCTAAACCTTCTCAAAGTGTATATATTTAAAAAAAAAATCATTTTCAAATTACATCCATTTTCGGGCAAACGGCCAAATTCAGATGTAATTTGTAAGAGGACAGATTGTGGGGTCGACTAGTGTCACATTAAAAAAAAAAAAAAAAAAAAAATCAGCCTCTAACCTAACACCACCCCCCTCCCTGTGCAATTTTCATAAGGACCAAAATGAAATCACATGTTATCCACAGATTTGTTTAAGTTAGTCCCATAGTTTACCCACACATTTTCATGATTTATGTGAAAATGATGAACTGAATTCATTTGGGTTACAGTGATGAAGATAGCGAGTAAAGAACATGGGTACAGTAATGAAGATAGTATGTAGTGAAGATGTATGACCAGGGGAGAAAGGGGGACACAGGGAATATGTTGAAAGAAAGGGAGACATAGGGAAGGTGTGGGGAGACATAGGGAAGGTGTGGGGAGACATAGGGAACGGGAAGAGGAGGCCTGGGCGAGGACCAGGCCGCTGGGACGCTAAGCCCTGAAACCATCACAAGGTAACCACAAGGGAGTAAAATAAAGGAAGGAGGAGAGGTGAGAGGGGGGGAATAGAGAGGTGGGAAAAGGAAGGAAGGAGGGAGGGAGGGAGGGAAGAAGGGAGGGAAGAAGGGAGGGAAAGAGGGGGGAGGGGGGAAGGAGGGGGGAGGGAGGGTGGGGAGAGAGGGTAAGAGGGAGGGAGAGAGGGGTAAGAGGTAGGGAAGACACAGCTTGGGCACTGCCAGGTACCCCCTCTAGTCTGGCTATGAGCATAAATACCAAAGTACAGTACAGGTACCTGTAATATTATACACTGAAAAAACCCAGCATTGAATGTAATAAAATGCCATTTTCTGGGTGAGTGCCAGAGGCTCCCAAAAGCTATGCTATTAGGCCCACGGTCTAATACATACATACATATCGGCCCGGTATAGCTTCGAAGAGCCGGGGATGGGGGGGGGGGGACGCCTCTCCACAAAAAGAGACATTTATTTTATTAATTTACATTTACATTACTAATCTACATTTTAGACATTTACATTATTAATCAGGAATGAGATATTTAAGCATAAAATAAAAAGAATTACCATGGTAATTAAACAGTTTCTTTAGTAAATATATAACATTCACCTCACCTTATCTTGAGCTTTCATTATTCTAAGTTGTTGTGTAAATTCCTCAGAGTCATCTTTTCTGATATAGCCAACTAAGCAGCCATCCAGCACCACCTCTAAGCACTCGGTGTATGGAGCCAGAGGGGTGCAATGAATGGGTGTCATTCCAAGCCTAGCCAGTACTAGGCCTAAACTTGTAGAACTTGCAGGAGTATGGTTGAGAACAATACAATTCTGTGTCAAATGATTCAAAAGCCCACATGGTGCCCCATCAGGTGTATGAACAGGACAGATGAAACCTAAAATACAAAATAAAATCATGTAAGTGAAAAAATTATATATTAATCCTAAAGCCCATCCTCCAGTCTTGGCAGTACTTATAGAAAGGATGAGGACCATAGTACATATACCGACGTACAACACAATTAGAAAGTAGAAATCGGTACTACAGGTATTGAATTTGGACAAACCGGAAAACAATTTTCTACTTGTATTGCAAAGACAAACTAAACTAACCTAACTCAACCTTCCAAGCCTAATACAGCTCTATCTGAGGCTTAATATAGTATATATGTGTGTGCTAGGACTAGGAATATTTAAGTTTGTTTTTCCAGCTTCCTTTTTTTGGACTATAAAGTGAAGAGTACAAAATTCTATTAACATATATATAATGTTTGTACTATGGTGTGCATAGTTACAAAAAGTAATATTTAAACAAGAGGATGGGTTGTAATCCTATAATACAAATTTATATGAAGTTGAAGCTACATAAATTTTAAATTATAAGCAACCAATGAAGGTGTCCAAGTCACGTATGCCAGCATGTCTTACAATACAGCATATATACACAATAATATATAAATGGCTAGGAGTCATTTATATATATAATACCTCATTTTGATATCTCATGACAGAAACTGATATAAACTGATATACAGGTATTATGAGCAGGCTTTATAGAGTGAACTCCCTGTTTTTTGCGAGTCTAATATTTAAAAATAATATAATAATAATAAAAAGAAATAAAATACAGTATGCAGAATCTAAATTATCACTCACCCCATGCCTCCCCGGTCAATCTACGTGCCTCGACAACTTTAGTCTCCACAAAGTAGGAACCTCTATGTATCGCACGGAGATGGGCCAAGTCACGCATTCTGTTTATGTGTTCCAAGATGACAGTCAAACCTATTATCAATACAAAATTTAACATTAAACATCATAAAACGCTTAAGGTACTGTACATGGTAAAAACAGTTTCCAAGTTTAAGGAAAACAAAAGAAACATATTTCTCATTCTTATTCTCAGCTTAATTCTTACTTTGAAATATACAGGGGGTACATGATATTTGTTAATTTTTTAATATAGATGAAATTTAACCATTCTTATAGTGATATCCTGACATGGAGATTATCCTTTCAACAATTTCAGGGGGCAAGGGGGCAGTTACAGCAGGCTTACCAATCTAAGGGTTCTAATTTCATCCAAGGAAAATTTTTTTTTCAAATATTGTTCAAGCTAATTTCCAGAGTACAATACTGTACAACCAATATAGAAGAGCAGCAGAGGGATTCTTGATGAGGAAGAGTTGGCTATATATAGCATTAAGACTATAAGACATGCAAATTCTCTCTACCCTTTCCCACAAATTGCAATCCACACTGCCATACACCATACCCGCTGCCACTCCAACAACTTGTGCACTCAGTACTCTCATTATAAATTGGGTGCAGCTTGAAGTAACAATGCCAATGTAGGGTAGTAACAAAGCAACCATAGGGTAGTGGGATATAACTCTTTATACCCCACCTCCTAGCCAATTATACCTGCTGCATTAATTACATCTCGATATTGAAGTTTTCATCATATTTTCTTAAAGTCATAGATGGAAGTGACTTCAACTACTGCTTTCAATGTATTCCACTTGCTGACCTCCTGCATCAGATTCCCTATACAATGGCTTTAATTCGGTTATGCCAGTTTTGCAGAACAATACAGTTTAACCTCAGGATACAACCGTCCCTCTTTATGAATTTTTCGGGTTACAAATGCAATTTCGTCGGAAAATTCAAATCGGGTTACGACCTTTGCTTGGCCTTGCGACTTTCTTGATACACATATGGGTCAACCAAGCCCATGGTTCCTTGTGGCACGTGGCACAGGTGACCCTGCTTCAGTTTACTAGAGCTGTCTGCTTAGTGACGATCGTGTTTGAATTCTTTGTAAAGAATTTCACTGCTTTATGCTTTTTTTTCATTTTTGAACATAAAAGTAATTATTATATATCATGGCATGGGTCCCAAGAAAGTCATTGGTAGAGTTCAACCTAAGAAAATAGTTGCGAGGATGACGATAGAGGAAAAACAAGGGATCATTCAGAGTGAAAAAATATGATGTCTCATTACAGACACGTGTTGAAGCGTAGGAAAAAACAAATGTCTATAGATAGATTTTTAGTAAGATAAGCAAGCAGTGAGCCACAACCAGGTCCTAATGTTATGCCTGCAAAATGTAGGAGAGTACCCCAGAGAAGTCATCACTGCCTGATATTATAAAGGAAGAGGGACTTCCCTTCCAAACACTAACACCTCTCCTCCTCCTCCCCCCACTCCTCACCGTCTTCCATACACCAACAAGTCATCAATAAAGGTAAGCTATAACGTGTACATAATATAGTACAAAATATTTGTGTGTATTATGTATGAAATGTACTGTATTTAGAAGTTAATATTTTTGGGTGTGTGGAACGGATTAATTCAATTTACATTATTTCTTATGGGAAAATTTGTTTTGGGTTGCGAATTTTTGGCTTACGACCCGTCTCTGGGAACGGATGAAATTCGAAAACCAAAGTACCACTTTATGAATATATATGAATGTATATATTCATTCCTTTTGCCATTATGCATGAGTATTTAAAGTTTAAAAATGACATGCAAAGGCAGATATCACTAAAAAAATAGCAGGAAAATCCAATAAAATTGAATATTAACAAGTACTAAACTTAATTACAGTACTGTACCTGTTTGTTGCATAAGGCCACATTTTGTCTTTGAAGGCAGTGTTCCTGTGGCAATGAATGTCTGGAACAATTGACCCACACTTCGGCCTCTTCCCGCAGCTCTTTTGATATCACCTAACAATGGAAATGCAAGTGGTGAGTGGTAGCCATGTGCTATGCTACCTGCAATTAATATTACAAAAAAAAAGCATGGAATGTAATTAAACACCATTTTCTGGGCGAGCCCCAGAGGTTCCCTGAAGCTATCCAAACTGACATGTGCCTTATTAGTTTAGTGTCATCAGTCCCTAGAGTTCTGGGTACCTAACGGAGACCAGCGCCAGAACCTGGTTCACTCGGAGAGGCGCAGGGAGCAATGGCCATATGAGCACTCTACATTTAGTTTGTCATGTCTGTCATCGACCGGGGATACCACCAGAAAGATAGACAAAACAATACAAACTTCTAACTGGTTAAAATTGCAACCTATGCGCAAAGAGAGCCAAAGAACTTCCCCAAAAAGAAAACAAAGAAACAAACAAATTGTTATCCCACTAGCGTGCCCGCTTGTTAGTGCCCCCCCCCAAATGGGGGGAAGGGAGAGCCCGCTCAGGCGAGCCAGCCGCTCCACCCCAAGTTTGTAGAATGATCAAAAAACCCTTAAAGAAAAGGCAGAGGCCAGGGAAAAGCTTCCGAGAAGGAAGGCCACTGGGATGACCCAGAAGCCTCAGCGGGAAGAACGGGCTCAACTACCTCCACACCCGCAAAGGGATCGGCAGCCCCTGAAACCGCCAGAGTCTCATCCCAATCGAAAACCCCGCCTTGACTCCGAAATCCTGACGTTTGGGAGCCGAAAGCAGGGGGTGGAGGAGCCTGACAAACCCACCTTGGAAAAGAAGCGGGGTCACTGACGGAACCAAGGTTGAAGCGACCAACGCCCTCAAAACCTGGGACCTAAAACCCAAGCTGGGTAGCTCCGGGGCTTCCAACTGGGCAACCAACCTGGTGCATTGCAAGAAAAGAAGAGAGCTCGTAATGCTGCCACACCTTGAATCCTCTAATCTGCAAATGAGGAATGGGAAACAGAAGCACAAGGAACAAATCCCACAAGACTCTGAGCTGCAGTTGTCATGACTCAAAAGGCAGCATAGGAGAAACTGAAGGGGTGACTGTCTCCCTGAGGCAGGGACGACAAACAATGATTAACTTCGCCCAAGGAGAGAGTGGACTCAGACGGATCCATATTATCAACCGAGCCCATGGGGGTTTGCCAGGGCCCGCAGAGTACATTAGCCCTATGGGAAGCCAAGGCACTGGAGCCACCTAAGCCAGTATATCTTGTTAATCTTGTTACCTGCTTGTAAGCAGGCAAACCAACTATCAGTAGCAGTGATGAAACCTTGGGGGCAACGGAGGAGGAAAGCCACCACAACCTAGACTAGCCTAATAAGTAGCTGAGCAGATCTCCCCCAGTCACAAAGGGAAAATGCCCAAAAATGAGAAAAAAAAAAGACAAGCCCCCAAAATCACATCCCAAGCAAACTAGCAGCCAGAGAGAAACATCGGTCATTGCATAGGTATAAGCAGACTACGTTAGCCCCAGTGTGCCCCCCCTCCTCCCAGCCAATAGCACTCCCCTACCCGGGGCAAGACAGGAAGCCACAGACCTCCGACTTACCCCAAGGATGAAGACAACGTCAAGCGACGAAGTCCTCAAGTGGAGAGTGAATCCTCAACGCCCAGGGAAGATGACCTCGACATGCAAAGTAATACTTACAAAGTACAAGCCACAACACCACACACACACGGCAAAACCCAGAACAAAAACTTGAGGCCAGGGGTGACTGAGCGACCCCTTGAACATCAGGATGAGAACCGAAGTGGAACTCACCTTATTGGGAAGGGGGGTTTTACTCTGACAAGCGGGAGTACTGTACTAGTTAGGGACAAGGTTGCTAGTTATCTTTTTCTTAGGAAGGAGTTTCTTTGCTCTTTTTGGCTGTAGGTAGCAATTTACTGTCCGTTGTTTGTTTTGGTTTGCCTACCTTTCTGGGTATCCCCTCAGTCGATGGCAGAATATGACATACTTTAAATGTAAAGTGCTCATACGCCATTGCTTCCTATGCCTCTCTGAGGGAACCAGGTTTTGGCTTGTGGTTCCCAGTAGGCTTAGAACTCCTTATCGCCACAGATATAGATGGCCACAAACTAATATAGCACATATCAGTTTGGATAGCTTCAGGGAGCCAACAGGGCTCCCCCAGCAAAGAAACAGTTTTATGATCATGCACAAGTATTGAAGGTTTCACATTATTAAAATGAGGCTTTCTCAAGGCATCACACAAACAAAAAATAAACAAAATAGTTGCTATGAAGCTCCATTGTTTAGTTTCAATAGTAGAATTATTACTTAGCATAAGTAAGTATTGTATGTTTCATGTTAGGAATTCTAACAGATGAGACATTCTCTATGTATTGAAAAGGAACCTTGAGGAAAAAACAAGTACTAAACACGACAAAACCACGAGGTCTCCGAACGAATGATAACCAACCAAAGGCTAGATTTTTAAAAATACTCACTAGGGTCAACTACCCAATTTGGGCCTTCCTTCTTATTCTTGATTATCACATATACTTTAATAGAAACTAAAATGTCCATCAACTTCTCCTTCAACAACTGCAGGTAAGTGTGGCCACCGAGAACAACCTCCTGCATGCTGACTGCATCGGGAGATTCTGCCTTGCACTCTCCACTAACAAATGAGTAAAGTTTTCTTGTCATCAAGCAGAGTGTGTCAAACTTTTCCAAATTGGTCTTGAGATGAATCAACACACACTGGCTAGTAAGAGTAGGATAAATTTATTAATGAAAAGTCCAGCAAATATTTTGTAAGTCAATAATAATATATCTTACTTTAGAATTAGAAACTTTCTTTAAAAACTTATATAAAGCGTTACAATAATGGCTGTACTAATCAAGTGTACAGCAGTCTAAATCAGACATTTCTTTTTTGGCATAAATTGAATAACATTTAGCTTTCAATTTGAATGACGATGATATATATTTTGGTAATATAATGTGTAATTTATACCATTAGAGCGGTAAGACATACTACCAAAATTTATAGCACAAAATTATAACAATGAAAAGACAATTTGAAAAATATAAACTAATCAATACACTATTCCTTCCTTAATGTCTCAACAGAATATTGTATTTTCTGGTTAATACTCATTCAGACAGACTTGACAATGATCACTACCCAAAAGTAGTAAATGACATTGAAAGCAGCAAACCCTTTAGAAAATTTAGAAGGTTTAAGACCCGAGATACATTCACACAAAATGGGAACCTTATTTTTTAAAACATGATGAAACAGAGCTTAGGAAAATAGTAATTACTGAAGATACAAAGGAAGGGGGAGTTTCTCCATCTTAGGAAAATAGTAATTACTAAAGATACAAAGGAAGGGGGAGTTTCTCCATCTTAGGAAAATAGTAATTACTAAAGATACAAAGGAAGGGGGAGTTTCTCCATCTTAGGAAAATAGTAATTACTAAAGATACAAAGGAAGGAGGAGTTTCTCCTCAGATGGAGGGACTGAAGAAATATAGCAGCCCACTACAAAAAGAATGACCAGCACCAGTGGAGGCAGTCAAAGACCGTGGATAAAGAGGCAGCAACATTGTAAATTTGTCTTTATTAGGGGAGGTGGATCATTCACTGAATGACTTTGCAGTTCTTACTTTAAAAGGTACTCGCATATTTCTACATCAGTGGACCATTCTGGTAAAATGTCCATAAGCTTGAAACGGTAAAATTTTCCAATAAATTCTCTGCACATATCATGTGTGTACAGCCCTTTAGATTGAAGATGACACATCATGCTCTTGATTTTTCTGGAATGTTAAACAAGATTCAAAATATTATTAGGCAAATAATCTTTGTAATACTATAAAAACCTTCAAATATATATTCAAATATATATGCTGTATAATTAAAATAAATATTCACATTAGCTCTTAACATAAATTTGTGTAAGTTTTAGTAACAAACTTTAACAATACTTGCTCTGAATAATACATGTCGGTCTCACGTCCCTTGATGAGTTTCTGGTAAATCTGATGGTCAGTCAAATTCACTAAGGCCTTTAGACACATTATAAGTGGTATTATGAAGTTCTCTTTCTTTTGCTTAAAGAGAAGCTTGGCTTCTCCTGTACTCAAATAGTGAAGCACATTAATTGAAGATGCCTGAAAATGTTACAATTTCTGAATTCCATCAAAAATACATTATGCATTATAATATTATATTCTAAAATGTCATATATTTGACACTCGCACTCCAGCACACCATAAATGCAAACCTAAAAATTAATTGAATGATCTGTATTTTGAAATACAAAAAGAAAAAGAAAAGCTTTGTGTATTGAAATACTCCTTTGAGCAGCACCTTGAAAGTTTCCCTTAGCTAATGTCACCACCACAGTTAGAATACTGTATTGTGAATATGTTAAGACTCCGGGTGACTTGCAACACAGTGGCTCAGTTCCCCACTATTCTTGGGTAGAGCAGTGTGGAAAAGTGGTCTTCTGGTTGTGTGCTTACTCAGGAAGTCTGGTTTTCTCAGATTCCAGTGCCAGTAATCTGGAAATTTCTGTATCAGCTACGGGAAAGTAAACAATGGGTGCCAGAGGCCTTCCTGTGGTATTCCACTGCCAGCAACTGTGGAAACTAACTAGCCATTTATTTATTCTGTAAATGCTTTATACTTCAAAAGATTTTACTTTTACATCTGTCTGGATGTCAATCTCGAGGTTTTCTATGGTCGACAATATTAGTACAGTAATGAAGTAGCAAAACATATGTACATACAGACAAACAGATGATTTATAAACATTAAAGAAAGGAACATCAATAAATACTTCATAATATCAAAATATATAAATAAAATTGTCTGTCTTTCAAGCTTTCATAAATAAAATAAACAATCAGCAAATGCTTACTTTCTTGTATACGTACCATAATTAACAAAATAACTCTAAGATTCACAGAAAAATGGCTTTGCTTAACTACTAATATTGTATGCAGTATTTATCTATATCTCCCATAAGTTATTCCTTTTGTAACTACATTATTCCTTCCTTTACAGAGCTGGTCTTGAGTACAATTTTCTGTTAACATTTCTACTGCCTTTAAGTGTTAAAAGAATTTTGTTTCAACAGAAAGTAACAGAATATGTTTACTTTACACACATACGGTGTATCATAATTGCGGTGTTGGATAAACTAAGATGGGTGTGAAAGGATATGCAAGACAAAACTGAGGAACAACAGGAAAGACAGTTGTGTTGCTAAGTGACCTAATCATACCTGATCATCCGGCACACTAAGTGACCTAATCATACCTGATCATCCGGCACACTAAGTGACCTAATCATACCTGATCATCCGGCACACATCGCATCATGATGCCCATGTCTGTGAAACTAGCAGCCAATTTTTTCCAGGTCTCTCTCTTCATAGCCATTGGATAGTTTCTACGATTTGCTGTCAACAATCTGTAAAATGAGCATACAGTATATGATTACATTAAACAATATCCAGTACTGTATTAATTAATGTTGTGTATTCATGCTCAATTGCAAATTCATATTCATTGAAACATATAATAACAGACCTGGTTAGGAAGATAAGATACAGAATTCTGGAAGTGTTACACATGGAAAAAGAGCATTCTATACAGTAAGTACTTCAGGTATGGATATTCTTTGGCCTGTTTGAATTACGACATCATTGTTTTGCCACAATGTTCGGGTTATTTATGACAATTTTGCATATTCATCCATACATTCATTCATAATTATTACCCTGAGAAGGTATCAATCCAGAAGGGAAAAAAAGGGGAAATATAATGACAGAAGCTGGCATTCAAAAGAAATTCTTTCTTATTCATTTATTTAATCATGCATACTTTATTTAATCATTCTTGTATATAACAAAAATAAACAACAACCACTCCACACCAGCAAACATCAACAGCTTCATAACCACTCCATACCACCAGATGTCTACTGCTTCTCATGAAATGTCACGAAGTACAAACACATTCCCTATGTCTTCAAATTTTGTCCAGATCTTTCTCTCCGTCTATAACAAATTCACTAGAATACTCTCTTCACTTGCACAACATCCGTCAAGCCATTTGCCATACCCACACTATCTTTGTATGCTCTCTTCAACCTTGCAGTTCATCAACTCTTACACTCTACATCTCCATGACATTTTCCGTCCCCTGTACATATTCCCATAACACGTGCTTTCCTGAAAATCTATATCTATTGCTGTAATTCTTGATGTTTCACATTTATACCACTTAGTCACTTTGTAACCATACATAAGGTTTGCATTAGCTCTTATTCATGCAACAAGAGGGCTGCATATATTCTATTTTTGTTTTGTTTTTCTCTAATCCAGGCATTCAAGGCACCAGTCACTGTCTCAACAAACAGTACTATAACTTGGCAAGATTAAATTAAAATTAATGATATTTATCCATTTGTACTCAAGGTTACTACCATAATAATGGTTAATATAAAAAATTAACTCTATGATATAAGAGCAGTAACTGACAGTATAATAAGTATAATAAGTTTTATACTTTCAGGCCAATTCTACAGATTGAAATACAATATATTTGATGACCAAATTTTTTTATCTATCTGAACATATGAAAGGACAAGCAGACAATTGTGTGTATATATATTTGGAGAAATGTGTATTCCCCCTCCTCAACCCCTTGACATTTGAAACAATAAAACTTACAATTTTATTTCTAACTTTACAAGAGACAGCACAAATAAAAAAGCAAACCTTAGTACTCGCTGACCACCATTGATGATAAAGTAGCCTCCAGTCTCATTGACTAGTTCACCATGCTTGACCAGCTGCTTGGGGCTCATGTTATATAGATTACAATTCTTCGACTGGAATGAATTAAAAGAGGACAGTTGAAACACCCACAAATTATAATAATGAGCTGAAAATACTTAGTGATACTGTACAGAGACCATAATGGTCATAATAAAATCATCAGGCATCTCACCCTCCTCCTACACCATCTGACATACATCGAACACTGTCCACCATCACCTTAATCCCATACCTCAAAGTACCAGTAGTTAATCTATTTGTACCAGTAGTCTTTCTCCTTCTTAAAATGCACAACTTCTCTATTTTACTCTCAATCAATGTACCTGTGTTCTACTGGTCTTCTTCCACCCCTTTTACACATTCCAAACCTATTTATAACCTAATGCAATAACAATTTCCACGCATCCTTTTTCTTTCCAATAGCCTCTTTATTTTCAACAAACTCTACAGTAGCAAACTTCCCTCCTTTTTTACCAACTAGTAAACACATTTTTTACAGCTTTTTTCATCTCATTCCAAATACTGTATACACCCATTTTGTATTAGTATTCTCAGTCACTAATATGATGATTAAATTAAGTGGACTGAGTGCAAGAGTTGAAAGAATGTGAAATACCTAACACTAAACCTATAAAATAATTAAATACAGCAATTGATATTTTGCTTAAGTGGTTACTGTACTTGAAGTACAGTAACTGATTCCCACAATGCTACAATACTATGTTTTGAAGGTGTTTTGTAAGGATGAGTGTCACCAAATAGCTTTCATTCTTATGATTTTTGTTTTCCCTTTACAAGACATTTCATATCCCTTCCGTGGAACTGCTTCCCCATATCTTGGAAGTGGATAACAGGGTAGTAAAGATAATATAAGCAACATGAATTAACACTTCCTTCTAACATGGTTTAGCAAAATCCCCCTTGTTCCTATACCTATTTATATTCAAGATATTAATTTACACTATAGTACATTAGATCTTTTTGCTTTTCAAAATTTCCAGAAATACCATAATAACCATATGCACCAAGTAATTGATAACATGAAGTACTGTACTTCATGTTTTGTTTTTAATTATACAATATGAACTATACTTACTCGAACCATAATTGGTAACTCTCCAAGACTTTGTTCAATTAATTGCATCTCTTCTCCATCCCGAGTCCATGCAATTGTTGCAGTGACAGACGCAGTATATGAGCTTCTGCGCTCAATACATTCTTTAGGGTATACATTGTAGTCCGAAACTTCTACAGCACCCGCTGGTAATCTTGGCTTGCCGACCTTAATATTCTGCAACATACCATTATCTCTAATAAGCATTGTAGCCTGGGGCTGATTGTTGGTGGAATACAGGTCCAGCCTCTAGCTGAAAGAATGGCATTAACAAAGGGCCTTAAAGATTTCAGTGCCAGGGTGATGACCCAAGTTTAACAGTTAAGGGATGACAGTTCTGGACAGTAACTGAGTTTTGTAGAATGGGAGTTATATAACAACTAACCTATGCTACAAAAAAGTGAACAAGTTAATTGTTCATATTTGTTAAGTGCACACCAAATCATTATTTACATATTACTAGTGTATGTATTTTCTGAATACAAAGCAACATGTATTATATCATTTGTTATAAGATAAGTGATTGAAGAGAGTATACCAATAGTTTCAATATCTTGAGATAGAGTACGACTGCAGCCTAGTGAATTTAAGGGGAGGAAAAAATGAAGGCGGAAAAGATAATGTGTGGTTATTGTGACCGAGTGTGTGAGGAAGGCAGTGTAAACAAGAAAATTAGAGACTCATTTCATATCTATACAGTGACCTTTCATTATAATGTTTGCCCCTCTTTCTCTTCCAGGCTGATGCCTTTCCACTCCTTGAGTGTGAAACTGACTAGTGATAATGAATGAATGACATTCTAGCTGAAAAGTCATTATGGACTTTTAAGGTTTCAATAATACCATACTTACGAACCAAAGTATTAAAACTCCAGTGTACAGTGCACATACAGCTGCACATAATATGGTATTACTAAATGGTTAAAATAAAATGGATTATTATTGCATTATCTTCTTATAAATAAAGTATAAATACAGTAACTATAGCACAGTTGAGCATTAAGTTCTTACAAAGAAAGACTTACAGTATACATCAGAGAAATTTTATTTCCATTCTGAGTAGCAAACTCCACTGCGGGAAGCCTTGTGGAAGCAGCTTGAAGACCTTCCTCCAGAAAGAAGTTAAAGGACTCCACATGAGGAGCTGCCAGTGCCTGAATAGCCTGAAATTAAAAGTTAGAAGTTAGAGCAGACTGTAACCACATATATTAAATTACACCAGGGAAAGATATCCACTGCTCAGGCTGGCATAACCGAGAAAGATATCCACTGCTCAGGCTGGCATAACTCATTACAGTACAGTGGTACCTCGGAATGCGAGTGTCCCTGTATGCGAGTTTTTCGGAAGACGAGCAGGATTTACTACAAAAATATGTCTCGGAAGGCGAGGGTTACCTCGGGACACGAGTTTGTTGATACGTGTACAGGCCGACTGGCGCGTGGTGGCATGGCGATCGCGCCTCAGTTTACCAGTGTCTCGTGTCCAGTGACTATCCCACCTGAATTCTTCACAAGGATTTACAGTTTTTTATCGTTTTTTTGGCCATTTGAGCATAAAAGAAGAAGAGGACTCCACATGAGGAGCTGCCAGTGCCTGAATAGCCTGAAATTAAAAGTTAGAAGTTAGAGCAGACTGTAACCACATATATTAAATTACACCAGGGAAAGATATCCACTGCTCAGGCTGGCATAACCGAGAAAGATATCCACTGCTCAGGCTGGCATAACTCATTACAGTACAGTGGTACCTCGGAATGCGAGTGTCCCTGTATGCGAGTTTTTCGGAAGACGAGCAGGATTTACTACAAAAATATGTCTCGGAAGGCGAGGGTTACCTCGGGACACGAGTTTGTTGATACGTGTACAGGCCGACTGGCGCGTGGTGGCATGGCGATCGCGCCTCAGTTTACCAGTGTCTCGTGTCCAGTGACTATCCCACCTGAATTCTTCACAAGGATTTACAGTTTTTTATCGTTTTTTTGGCCATTTGAGCATAAAAGTTGTCATTATATATCTTGCCATGGGTCTCAAGAAAGCCATTGGTAAGGTTCAACCTAAGAAAATAGCTGTGAGTAGAGGCAGTAGAGGATGTCCCTTCTTGATTAAGAAAATGTGTGAAGTATGGGAAGAACTGCAAAGTTTTGTTGAAAAAACTCACCCAGATAAAGCTGTAGCAGGCCGTTGCATTGACCTTTTAAATGATAATGTGATGTCTTACTACAGACAAGTGTTAAAATGTAGGGAAAAACAAGTGTCATTAGACAAATTCTTAGTAAAACAAGCAAGTCCTAGTGGTATGCAGGCAAAATGTGCCAGAGTGTGCATACCAGTGAAGTCCTCACTGCCTGATGTGATAATGGAAGGTGACTCCCCTTCCAAACAGTAACTCCTCTCCTCCTCCCCCCTCCTCACCATCTTCCATACGCCTACAGCATTCAACAGCAAGGTAAGTAATAACTTGAACATAGTTTTGTACGTTTATTTAGATGAATTAGGTATAAAAATTTAGTTTGATGTGGGGTTTTTGGGGTAGTCAGGAACGGATTAATTCATTTCCCTTTATTTCTTATGGGGAAATTAGCTTCGGAATGCGAGTTTTCGGAATACGAGGCGTCTCCAGGAACCAATTAAACTCTTAAACTGAGGTATGCCTGTATATATACAATACAGCGATCACTCATCTGAAATTCCATTAACTCTTTTTTTTTTTAATTTAATGATACTAACCCAAACATTATTGTCAGAAAGAGATCATCTTCGCCTTGTGTATGTGCTGATGGAATTGTGAAAAATTATGTTTATACAGTTTAACACAGAATTTAAATCATGGACTTGCTCAATGAGAAAATGTTTATCATCAATGTTGTTAGTGTACCCAAATCCTTGGCCTAATGAGTGAAGTTGTGGGGCTAGTGACAAGAGCATAATACAGGGTGCTTGTAAGTCTGCAAATAAACAATATCACTAAGAATTGTATAACAAAACAAACTCTAGGGTGCAATAAGAACAAAGAGAAAATATATTGCAAACATCTTCCACAACTCTTCTGCCTCCTACGACCAAATATAAGACATGTATATTGCTGGAATAATATTGAAGAAATCAAAATGTAACATGACAAGTTCTACAAGAGTTACTGGATCATCCTGAATGTGGTCTGCAGGTGTAAAAAGACTTAATGGCCATGCAAATGTTTTGAACCATAATGAAATCTGACCCAAGTAACAATTGGGTCAACCCATGTGTTGCATTTCCACAATGGTCGCCCAAGTTAAAATCGGCAAACGCTGATTTTAATGTTCAAAATTTCCCCATATATATGAATTCCCCATGGCGCAGTAGTAAGACACTGACCTGACATAACCTAACATTAAAAAAATTAGGATTTTTGGTTTAAAAAGTTTTCATAAGACATAATTAATAAGACAGCTTCGTGTCATCCTTTGCAGATGATACAAAAGTCAGCATGAAAATTACCTCTGCTGAAGACATTGATAAACTACAAACAGATATTAACAAAGTTTTCAATTGGGCAGCAGAAAATAACATGATGTTTAAAGGTGATAAATTCCAGGTACAGTACTCAGATACGGCAAAAATAAGGAACTTAAACATAATACAGGGTACAAAACACAATCGAATCTGCCCATAGTAGGAAAACAGCATGTCAAGGATTTGGGAATAATGATGTCCGACGACCTAACGTTTAGGGAGCATAACCAAGCAAGTATTGCGTCAGCCAGAAAAATGATAGGATGGATTACGAGAACCTTCAAGTCCAGAGATCCCATCACAATGGTTGTGCTCTTCAAATCACTTGTGTTGTCCCGTCTTGAGTACTGCTCAGTACTCACTTCCCCCCTTCAGAGCAGGAGAGATTGCTGAAATAGAGGGAATAGAGAATATATACGGCACGCATAGACGAGATAAAGCACCTAAATTATTGGGATCGTCTCAAAGCGCTCCAAAGCGCTCCACTAGAAAGGAGACGAGAGAGATACCAAATAATATACACATAGAAAATACTAGAGGGACAGGTCCCAAATCTGCACAGTAAAATAACTACGTACTGGAGTGAATGACATGGAAGAAAATGCAGAATAGAACCAGTGAAGAGCAGAGGTGCCATGGGCACAATCAGAGAACACTGTATGAACATCAGAGGTCCACGGTTGTTCAACGTCCTACCAGCGAGCATCAGAAATATTGCAGGAACAACCGTGGACATCTTCAAGAGGAAACTAGATTGTTTCCTTCAAGGAGTGCCGGACCAACTGGGCTGTGGTGGGTATGTGGGCCTGCGGGCCGCTCCAAGCAACAGTCTGGTGGACCAAACTCTCACAAGTCAAGTCTGGCCTCGGGCCGGGCTTGGGGAGTAGAAGAACTCCCAGAACTCCATCAACCAGGTATCAACCAGGTATCAAGTTGTTTTCAACATTATTCTTGGGGCATTCACCAATTTTAACTTGGGTGACCATTGTCGAAACGCAACACATGGGTTAACCCAATTGACAATCTGGTCAGATTCTAACAAGAATTCAACCACAAACACCAAGAAAGCCTGGCTCTAAGATGAGGCAGCCCAACTATTAAAACTCTCTAAATTGACCACAGGTAAACCACAGAACCAGATATGGTCATACTGTACACAGCCATATTGTAAATAGATTGTTTCCTAATTTTAAAAGCTCTAAACAATCCTACATATTGTGCCATTATCCAGAGCTAGTGTATATGTTAGGTTCAGTTTGGTACCAAATTTTAAAAAATATATTTCCAACCTATCTCATAAATGAAGTTATCTATATCTGTCTAGTCCATACATATACTGTATACAGTATATGATTTGGCAAGACATTTAAACTCATACCTAACCTAACCAAGTAATGTGCAAAATATGCCTCGGGATGATGTAACTGTACCCATCTTAAGTTCTGTCTATTTTATGTATATATTCAAAACATGAATCTTATATTCTTGCAAGACCACTAACAGACAGCATACCTGCCAAGACTTACAACTTTGTGATCCAAGTTGGAGCACACTTTGAGAATTTGTAATTATTTGTAAATCATAAAAAGTAATTAAACTAAAAGTATTTAACAACAATGAGTGAGATATGCATTCCGAATTGACATTAATTTGAGGGTTTATATAAATAAATAAATTATTCAAGCATAAAAAAAAGTCACTGAGAAAACATTGAAAATTAAAGTGCTTTAGAAGTTAACAGAAGTATTGCCAGCTGTAATATAACCACTTCAAAGCTCTGTACATTAATACCTCATTCTGAGTTTGAGGGATCTTGCCAAAATTAGGGTCCTTGAGGTGCCTGAGGGAGAGCTCTACAGTTTTCTTGCTGGAGAGCATGGCGACGAGGGTCACGTGGCCGCCTCACAACAACAACACTACTTGTCAACAAGTGTCGTCTGCCGCTCTCACTGCCTAAACACTTTATTAATATATGTGCTTTGGAAAATAAATATAATTATACAAATATTGTAGTGCATGGGTATTCTATCTATATCCATACATATATATATTCAGTTTTTTAAGGCAGAACAATCCTGTCCTGAAATATAATGTTGAATATGTACTGTAAAAGATTTGCGACTGTTGTGCAATTTTTTTTTTACTAACAAGCTTAGGTATTAACAGCAATGTGCTGTGAAGGGTATATATAAGCACAGCACATATACTCTATTCTATATGAAAGATTACACAGTGTAGATCAAAATTTAGTTATACGTTTGTAGCTAGTATATTACTAGCTACTTGTCATATATCTTGTGATATATGACAATAATATATACTCACAATAACAATAATATACTCACTCCAGACTCTCATTAACTTAATTAGATGGGTTTATTAAATCTACTTAATCCAGTAATGACAACTCATACTCTTCCCTAATAACAGTTAATACTCCTTCCAACCTATTAGGTGTGGTCCGATTACAGTGGTGCCAGATTGGGCTACAAATAGCGAATTGGGCTACTTTTGAGAGCCCTGCGCTCCCAATTTTTAAATTTCGCTACTTGCTACTTTTTGGACTAATTTAAAAGCAAGATGTGCTAATTTGGGCTATTAAAGTTAAGAATGTACGATTGTGAGTTACATGAAAGTAACTAAGCTATAAATAATTGTATTTAATAATAATTGTATATACTAATTAATACTAAATAATATTATTTAATAAATTAGTCCCAATTCAATGCAGAGTTTTCTTCCAAGCACAGAAACTTGTAAATATAAATACAAGATAATAGATAGATCGATAAATAAATAGACAACTTTCAAATATTGCACCAAGTAACGGCGAGAGGGTAAAAACTAGACAGTATACATTACATTTGAAATTAATAATGGATGAATGGTAGTAAATTGGTGTATGTTTGTATGCATACAAAAAAAAGTCCATTTAATGGCAGAATTTAGCCATTTTGTGTAAAAACTTTTATATCTCATATTATTAATTATAACAGTAATCGAAAAAAGTCATAGTTTGTATATACAAGAGATGAAACAGCGAGCCATGAGCTAGAGCGATGTGCTGAGTCCATAAGGAGGCCGAGCTTCCAGAAATACCTTCCTGTGATTGGCTGTTGCGGGGAATACCAACACTCTTATGAATAAAATTTAAACTAAGAAATAGGTCCCTGTGCACAATAACAAGGTTGACCAGACCACACACTAGAAATTGAAGGGACGACGACGTTTCGGTCCGTCCTGGACCATTCTCAAGTCGATCGACTTGAGAATGGTCCAGGACGGACCGAAACGTCGTCGTCCCTTCAATTTCTAGTGTGTGGTCTGGTCAACATACTTCAGCCACGTTATTGTGACTCATCGCCTGCATAACAAGGTTGTTGTGAAAAAGAACAACAATTTCTGTTTTGCACCTGACAGAAATCTCCATCTAACTGAATAATTTACTCGAATAAGAGGGCAGAGCAGTGTATTTGTGAGAGGCAACTCCCACTGATGACGTCACAAGTTAGGTAGCCAGCCCATGTTTCTGTAACACTCGTTACATCCTGCAGTATTTAATTATCACTATATTAATACTTTTAAATACTTAACATTTCACTTTTTAGGTAGATTAAAGTTGAAGCAGAATGTCATAAGCATCGATGGTGTGCTGAATAACTATGATTTATTAAGTGGATGGAGCCTTTAGCTGATCCCTTCCTGTGATTGATGGCTGTTGTGTGAATGTCAACAAAGAGTTTCTACCAATGATATGCCATCATTTTTTTTATTATGCACCCCATACCCTTTTGTGGGCGGAGCTTGGAACTTCCTACCCGAGCACAACAACCCACCTTATGGGTTGCTGTTTGGCTATTTATAGTGCGTTGGAAAAGCAACAGATGGTGTTAGTTGTATTTTGTGGGGTAATTTGTTATAAGTGTAATTTGATGTCAACAGATGGTGTAAGCTGTATCTTATGGCTACTATTGACCAGCCAGTTGATAGTGCGAGTCGGTTCTCACTACGTGAAGAGAGCCATGGGGAAGGCTCAGCGCAAGAGGGAATGGAAGCAGCTTTCGGACGAGGAAGGACGGTGGACCGATGTGCAGCAGGCCCCAAAGAAAACTGCTATCGAGGCTTTACCACTTGCTTCTACCAGCAAGTCAGCGGACGTAATGGACCTAGAGAGGACAGCGTCAGTCACACACCAGCCAGTGTCAGTCAATGCTTCTCTGTCCGCAACGCTGCCGCGGGACGGCAGTATGAGTCAGGAGAGGACACCACCGGTTTCACGCCAGCCAATGTCGGCCATTGTTCCTCTCTCCACAGCCCAGCCGCAGGACAGCAGTATGGGACAGGGGAGGACACCACCAGTCTCACGCCAGACATCGCCAGCCTCTGCACTTCTTCCGAAATTCAAGATAATGCAGACCGACCACTTTCCTACAGCATATGGAGTAGTAACGGCGATGGAAAAAGAACAACCGGAGCTCAAACTTTCCATTACAGTCAACCTGAAGGGAGAAATAATACTGACACCTCAAGACCAACAGACTGCACATTACTTAGAGAAGGTAAGAGTCCTGCAGGGGAAACCTGTGTGCTTGGTAAAGCTGGACCCTTCAGAACGACGCACACGAGTCGTGCTTTTGGGATACCCAATCGACTTTCCCCTGGATCCAGTGCTAGAACACAAGCAAGTCCTGAGTGCGGAACGTTGCCACACAAAAATAGACAAGGCAGCGACGCGTCAGGTTCTGGTGACCGTCATGGGACATGTGCCGGAAACTTTCGGTCTTGGAAATTGGGGGACATACCGACAGAGGCCATACGTCCCGGAACCCCTACGCTGCTTCAGGTGTCAGAAATACGGCCACCATCAGTCACGCTGCACAGGACAGGAGAGGTGCAGAGTGTGCAGCCTGAGACATCCCACCAAAGACTGTATTGCCAAGCACAAGGCAAACCAGATCACAACAGCCAAATGTCCAAATTGTGGAGGCAAACATCATGCCTGGAGCACAACCTGCTCTGCACGGAAACAAAAAGTGCAGACAGCTCAGGCCAGGATCAACACACTGCCCAGCGATACATTCCCCAACACCACCGTCTGGAACACTCGTGCACAGCCACAACAGCCACCCGCTCTCACGGAGCAAAATTTCCCGAATCTGTCACTTCCGAATCAGACATTACACGAAAGTGTTGCAGAAGTCCAGCAAATGCAAAAGAGCAGAAAACACTTACTTTCGGAATCTACTCACCAGCTATACAGTTTTACCGAGGTCCAGCTGAAAACCATCGTGAAGATCATGGCAGAGACCATTATCAATTGCCTACAGATGACGCAGAACGCCTCACAACAACAGACTCAAGACATCACTTGTGTGATAATGGACAAGATCGTGCAGCAGACCACAGTTACACGAGAAATAGACAGTCTCCGACAGGATGGAGCACAAGAGGACAAACAACGCAACTTGGACATACTGACTACCGTCAACAGTCGGCTAGTCACGACACCGGAACATCGACATTCACAAACGCAACTGCAAGACGCTGTGACCACCCACGGTCAACAGAATCTTCCAACACAGGAGACAGACAACAACAGCCAATGCAGTCTGATCTGCAGCAACGCCAACAAAGACGTATTGAACTGCAGAGATGCGCAGGTTCCGCCAACACAAGAAACGGCCGCGAGCAATCAATGCAGTCCGACTTGCAGCAATACCAACAACAAAGTGATGGACCACAGTTCTGCACAGATTCCGACAATGCCGGGGTTGACCACGGACAATCAATGCAGTCCGACCTGCTGCACTTCCAACAACATAGCGATGGACCACAGTTATGCACAGATTCCAACAACGTCGGGGATGACCTCGAACTATCAATGCGGTCCGATTTGCAGCGACACGACTTGCGAGGCGGAGAATATAGAGGTCGATTCCGGGGAGGAGTTCTAGTAGAACAAGCAACACCAACCGAACCCGTCGTCTGGCCATTACGAATTCTGCAGTGGAACATACAAGGTCTTGGAAATAAAAAACATACACTTCAGGAGGCTGCAATCAGCACGAAAGCAGATTTAATCGTTTTGGAAGAAACTTTTCCCGGCCACGAAATCCTTCAGATTAGCTGGATATCAGCACTATGTTCTACCGTATGAGCAGGGGAGACTACGAGGATTAATGACCCTAGTCAGAAACACCATACCCAGCAAGAAAATAGACCCAGTTTCATGTGGGGATGGAGTAGAGGTATTAGCAGTTACAGTGAATATGGCTAATTTTGAGCTCCTCATATACAACGTCTACAAACCCCCTAGACGTAAACTGGAAGCAGAGGCAGTGCTTGCCTTGGCCACGCAGGAAAATTTAATTATTGCTGGAGATTTTAATGCTCATCATCCTGAGTTAGGTGCAACTGGACCAGCCAATGCAGATGGGCGCCATTTAGCTGCAGCTCTGCGAGAAGTACCTGAAATTACACTTCTCAACACTGGGGAACCCACTCACATTCTAGGAGGTTCCCTTGATCTTACATTCATCTCAACAGCACTCAAGCATCAGGCGAAGTGGGAAGTAGACCCGGTGATCACCAGTGACCACTATGCTACTGTCACGACACTCAACCTGGCACGACCTCCTCCACCACCTGCGCAGCCTCGGTGGAATTTAGGAAAGGCCAATTGGAATGTATACCAAGAAGAACTTGAAAAATGGTATGCAACGTACACGCCACCTGAGGATTTGAACATTCACGAGACCAATCTGCAGGAAGCCGTTGCAGCTGCTGCGAACACATCTATTCCAATCATTATCGCAGGTAACACAAAACGAAAGAACTATTGGTTCTATAGTAATGACGTTAAAGAACAGAACCACAGAGTCAATATCTTCAGAAAACATCTAAAGAGAAACCCCACACCAGAAGGTAGAACTCTGCTACGAGCGGTGATATCTGAAGCAAGGCGAGTTTCTAGAGAAGTAAAGGAGGCAAGATGGTTTGAGTGGTGTCAAACTCTAAATGAACATAGTAGTCTTGGCAGGATATGGGGTCAGATTAAAACTATATCAGGTCGACCAGCCCGGCCACAGGCATGTATTCAACCATTGCAGGAGGCTGAGAGACTTGCTCTCCAATTTGCAGAAAGAACAGCTTCATATCAGCTTCCTGCAATGGTCCGAAGGCAGCAAGAACACTTAAAACAAGAGAGGATGACAGTCATTCATGAGGGCTTAGCTATAAATGAATGTGACTGTCCCTTCACCGAACAGGAACTAAGCAGAGCCAAAAAAGGTGGTAAGGACACTGCACCAGGTGCTGATAACATTACATACTCAATGATCGCACATGCAGGTCCTGCTGGAGACCGAGGGATATTGGACGTCATCAATGCGTCTTGGCAGTAAGGCAAACTCCCGCCCTCTTGGAAGAAAGCAGACATCATCCCGATTCCTAAGCCGAATGAACCTGGCAATTACAGACCCATTTCATTAACATCATGCGTTAGTAAAACTGCTGAACGGATGGTCTTAAATAGGCTACTGTGGAAGACTGGAGACCTTCATAAACACATATTTGGCTTCACTAGAGGAGTAGGTACTGCAAACTGCATAGCGACATTACTAGGAACAGTTAACTCAGGTCCAGCTATAGTGGTCTTCCTTGATCTGGAGAAAGCGTTTGAACTTGCAAGCCCGCCAGCAATACTACACACCTTAGTTAAAAAAGGTGTGAGGGGGAAAATGCTAGCATGGATTCAAGATTACCTAAGTCACAGGTATGCCAGAGTAAAGTTGCAAGGACAAGTGTCGGACTACCACTTGCACGAGAATGGGACTCCACAAGGAGGAGTCCTCAGTCCTAGTCTTTTTAACATCCTTATGGAAAACCTTGTTACCATGTCCTTTACAGAAGGTGTTACATTGCTAAGCTATGCTGATGATCTAGCATTAGTCATTACGGGTCCTTCACTTCTAAATAAAGCTCAAGGTGCTTTAGATCAAGTGACATCTGAATGCAGTGTTTTAGGGCTAAAAATATCTGCACAGAAGTCTAAGGCGATGAGACTAGGTGGCAAGGCTCCAGACAGGCACCTACGCATTCAGGACATTAACCTTCAGTGGGTTACACAATATCGATATCTTGGAGTGTGGATTGATTTTAAAATGACATTCCATAAGCAAATTCAATATCTAAAGGAGAAAGCAAAGTCACGAATAAATATAATGAGAGCAATCACAGGGCCCCGTCTAGGAGCGGGACACAGAGTGTTGAGAATGTTTTACATACACGCCGTTCGTTCCCTGGTTGATTATGCAGCGCCTGCCTTACTCACTCTTTCTCCTGGTCAGTGGGCGAACGTTGAGGTTCTTCAAAATTATGCATTGCGGGTCATAACAGGTGCTCCCAGATGGACTAAAATCCTGAACCTCAGACTAGAGACAAAGCTAACGTCGATTGAAATAAGGGTAAAGGGGATTGCTGCGTGCATGCTGACCAAGATATTGACTAGACCTAGAATCAGTTCACTTAAAGATATGATCACTGGAGCACTAACTCTGGACAGAAGAGCCTCCAATGGCAACAGGTGGACCCATTGTGCGATAAACGCCATCGATACATTCGATATGGCAAACACAGTCACTGAGAGGGGTGTCGACGACGTACATGCAGACTTTGTTATACAAGCCCCTTGGGAATCTCTGCCAGCAGACTTTCAGATTATGGCTCTTGACGGAAAGAAGAACCAGACACATCCTCATCTGCTCCGTCACTTTGCACAGATGCATATAGAAGCAAACATGGCATCCGACAGCTTCACTTACTTCACGGATGGGTCAGTAGACCAGCAGGGACAAGAAACCGGAGCTGCAGTTAACGCAGGAAACTCTGTATATAGTTGGAGGCTCTCAAATGGGTGTTCGACTTTACAGACTGAGATGCTAGCCATTCAAAAGGCTTTGGAACATGCTCTTGCTGAACACCGACAGCATGTTATCATCCATACAGATTCGAGAACCGCCATTGAAACCTTGCAACAGGAACACCTATGTGATAACATCCATCTGATCACCAATGTCTTATCATTCATGCACACACTCAAACGACAAGGCCGACGGGTACTTATCAACTGGGTGGGACTATTAGGTAATGACATTGCAGACGACGCTGCAAAACTTGCTACTAAGAGGAGGAATGTAGACATTTACATACCACAGAGTCTCTCCCAGATGAAGAAAGTGATTCGAAACAGAGCAATGCGAAAGATGTACAGTGACCACAACACAGCAGTTGCAACATCAGGATCTGCGGGTTGGTACAAGAATTCAACCAACTACGAACCACTTAGTTTGATGAACGGAGGCAGTAGAACAACAGAAGTGCACTTACATCGCATCAGGCTTGGATACCCATGTGCATGGGAAATAGGCTTACGGGTTCCGGAAGGTGAGAGGAAATGTCAACACTGTGGAGAAATGCCCGACAGACCACTGGAACATTATCTAACACAGTGCACAGTTACAAACCCGTTAAGATTTCACCTTCGATTCAACAGAGCAGAGGAAGTTGTTAAACACATATGGCAACATCTTACTGAAGCGACCATACGGGTCATACATACTCATCCTCCGCCCAGGTAAACCAGAAACAAGCATCACTTAGTGGGCCAGCCAGAGGCTTAGGGCCCGCGCAGGATTATCCCTGCTAAAAAAAAAAAAAAAAAAAAAAAAAAAGTTGATAGTGTTCTCTTCTGCCGACAGATGGCATCAGCTGTATTATTAGTATTTTAATAATATTATTACATTAATAATAATGTATTATTATTACTTTAAACACTGATCTATACGTCTGGTAGCTTATAATAAGGTTTTATACCATGCTGGTATTAGGTAACTAGAATTCAATTACTTTTTTTATCTACTGTTGAGGATATGTAAGACAAATGTAAGGTTTTCAGGCTAAGTAACGAAGATAGTTACAAGATACGAGCCAGATGGTATTGAGATTGCAAAAGGGATTATGATAAGAACTTAAGCCAAAAAATCATTGCATAAATGTTCGCAAATATGAGACTGGGATTTATTTCTCGAAAACTTAGCAATAAAATACGCTTTTTAGTTCTTTATTTTCAAAATTAAGACCAGGGATTCTGTCTAACGAAGCTGCAAGCTAAAACACCGTTATCCTATAATGTTCATCTGTAGCTTGACCCTAAATACTCGTTTATTAAACGAATTTATTGTTAGAGTTCATTAGGAATCATTTTTGTTGAAGGCAGAATTTCCAACAAATACCTTCCTGTGATTGGCTGTTGCGGGGAATGCCAACGCTTATATGAATAAAATGCAAAATAAGAAATACGTTCTTTTGCTCAATAACCTTGTTGTTGTTGTTGTACAAAAGAACAACAATTTATGTTTTATACAAGACAGAAATTTCCATCTAACTGAATAATGTAGACCAATAAGAGGACGGAGGCATTGTATCGCTGATATTATTTGTGTGAGGCAACTCCCACTGATGACGTCACAAGTTAGGTAGTCAGCCCATGTTTCTGTAACACTCGTTACATCCTGCAGTATTTAATTATCACTATATTAATACTTTTAAATACTTAACATTTCACTTTTTAGGTAGATTAAAGTTGAAGCAGAATGTCATAAGCATCGATGGTGTGCTGAATAAAGATGATTTATTACGTGGATGGAGCCTTTAGCTGAGCCCTTCCTGTGATTGGCTGTTGTGTGAATGTCAACAAAGAAAATCTACCAATGATATGCCATTTATTATGCACACCATACCATCTGTGGGCGGAGCTTGGAACCTCCTACCCGAGCACAACAACCCACCTTATGGGTTGCTGTTTGGCTATTTATAGTGCGTTGGAAAATAAAGAGATGGCGCTAGTTGTATTTTGTGGGGTAATTTGTTATAAGTGTAATTTGATGTCAACAGATGGCGTAAGCTGTATCTTATGGCCACTGTTGACCAGCCAGTTGATAGTGTTCTCTTCTGCCGACAGATGGCATCAGCTGTATCATTATTACTTCCGAATTCCCTTTAAACACTGATCTACAAATACCTTAATGGCTTATGATAAGGTTTTATACCATTTAAGATTCAAGTTCAAGTTCAAGTATGTTTATTGAGATAAGCAATAAATACATCTCAAAGGGATAGAGTAGCTTAGGCTATTTCTACCCCCCTCTACTTCAAGTCCCTCAAGGGGCGCACAAATTCAGTGAGTACAAATAGACATATAGCAGTACAAAAATCCCATTTAACATTGCATACAGCAAGTACAGCATATAATTGTTACATTCTTGGGGCAAAATTCTTGTAGCTCCTAAGTATACTGTCTATTATACCATTATCACACATCCAAACAATTTGATGTGGTACACTATTTATTTCCTTATTTCTATATTTTTCAATAAGGTGACACTCTAATACATAATGTTCTAAGGTGTGGGCGGACGGCATACTACATAATTTACACTCCTTATCTTTTTCACTGACATCAACACCGTATTGCCAGATATATTTATATCCTAATCGTAATCTCATGTAAATTGAATCCTTCCAAGTAGACTTTCCTTTACCATAAGTGAAGGACGAATTTGTATTTATTATTGAATAATTCTTAAGTGTGTTACTACTGTCCATCATTGCCATTCTCTTTATCATTTCTTCACCCTCCTGAATCACCTTGAGTCTTGTTTTTATTTGTTTCAAGGTTAACTGACATACAACATCAACAAGAGTTTTTTCAGTGGCTCTCTTCGCTATGTCATCAACTACCTCATTCAACAGTATTCCCACATGTGAAGGGATCCACATGAATCTTACTTTATACCCAGTTTTTTCTAGTCTCTTAACATTCTCTCTACACTCTATCACAATATTCTGATATACTGGGCGTCTGCTATTTAAAGACTCTAACGCTCCTCTGCTGTCAATAAAGAAGCAAGCATTTTTACCACATTTGACTACTTCCTGTAATCCTGCTAATACTCCTTGGAGTTCAGCCTGCGTTGAAGAGACATTGTCAGTTAAGCGGCGTCCAATAACAGTATCTACAGTGCCGATGTCAGTGTACTCCCTGATCAAGACTCCACATCCTGCCTTCCCATCCCTAGCTACTGACCCATCACAATATACATGTAGAGTGTTTTCCGTAGGCAGTTTTCTAATTATACAATCATATGTTGCCCTCAGCTCTCCTATTTCATACATACTTTTTTTCTTATGCAAGGGAGTAATTACTACATCTACATTACAATCCTCCCATGGTGGTGTAAATTTTCTCTTGGGCACAGCAACACACTCTGTAATAACATCATACTTTATAACATTATAACATAATTTATTCATATATACTCTCTTCTTCATCATACACTGTTCACTACTTCCCACCTTTTGAACCGAGAGGATTAATTCATTAGCTCCCCCACCTCTCATTAATCTAATGGCAGAGGCTACATTTATCTCTGAAATTCTATCCCCAATACTCTGCAGATTCAACTCCATCCTCATTATCTCAATCATAGCATTTCTTGGGCATCCTAAGATAATTCTCATTGCTTCATTTTGTACCTTCTCCAACTTGCCCATCCTACCTTTACCAAAACAAGAAATGACAGGTGCAGCATAATCAATAAGAGATCTTACAGTACTCAAGTATAACATTCGTAGCACAGGGACTCCCACTCCCTTTCCACAGCATGCCAAAGCCTTCAGAGGTTGTAATCTCTTCCGACATTGACCCAACAGTCTGTTCATCTCAGCTTCCAAACTCTCATGGGTATATCCAACATATATGCCTAAATATTTATATATATTAACTCTCTCTATATTTTTATCGTTTATGTTCAAAACAATGGGGCTCCGACTTCTACATTCAAACTTAGTTTTGTTTTCATTAACCACCAATCCCATATGGTGACACAGGTTTCCGAAATTGTCCAACACTGTTTGAACCTTTGAAATATCTTTGCCCTGAAATAAAATATCATCGGCATATATGATCGGAGTTACCCCATTTGAGTATCTCTCAGATGCTATCTTATTCATTAGTACATTAAACAGGGTGGGACTCAAAACTCCTCCCTGAGGTGTGCCGAGTTCAAAAGACCTCACACCTGATATACAACCTTGATACCACACCTGAGCCTTCCTTTCGTAAAGATAATCCCCTATCCAGCGCAATAATTTCCCTTTAACACCAAGACTAGCTAATTCATATAAAATAACCTCTTTGTTGGCTTTATCAAAAGCTCCTTGTAAGTCAATGAAAATTCTATAATAATCATATAGAATTTAGAACAGTTGTATCCAGACCACGGTTGTGTGCGGTCGCTAGGTTGGCGCTCTTGGCGTCCGCTGATTGGTGGGAGGTGGAGGATTGCCCCACCATTTAAGATAAGTATTAGATAACTGGAGTTCCACAATTACTTTTATTTATCAACTGTTCAGGATATCATCATATAACGTCTGGTTAGGACGTACTGCTCTCGATTGATGAAGATTAAGCCACCCAAGAGGTGGCACGGGCATGAATAGCCCGTAAATACTGCTCTCGTAATATTATTCAGGGGGGTGGGGGAACTATCAAGTGAAAGCGCCAAGCCATTACGACTATATAACACACGGAAGGGATCAGGATACGGATTTGGGATGGAACGGGGGAAAGGAATGGTGCCCAACCTCTTGGGCGGTCGGGGATTGAACGCGGACCTGTAGGAAACGAGACCGTCGCTCTACCGTGCAGCCCAAGTGGTTAAGCGCAATATTATTAAACCAACAATTTATGCATATAATAACAGCATTTGACACTAAAAATACTTGGATATATTGAAATTTGGTAGTGAATTCCAATCTAGGAATCTCCTATGACTAAACT
The DNA here is from genome assembly GCF_040958095.1 of Procambarus clarkii. Classification (NCBI taxonomy): domain Eukaryota; kingdom Metazoa; phylum Arthropoda; class Malacostraca; order Decapoda; family Cambaridae; genus Procambarus; species Procambarus clarkii. Next base: position 16,979,748 of record NC_091211.1, read on the forward strand.
GTACTTTTTAATCATTTTTATGTACTTACTACTTATTATTAAATTATTAAGTACTTACTATAATAATTAAATAAATTATTTTATTTAATATTTAAATTAAATGATAAAATAATAGGTAATAAATCATTGTGAAGGGGGGACAGGCAGCCAGTGTATATATACATGTTAGGCTTATACCAAGGTCCTACAAAGGTCCCACAAAGGTGCCAAATTAAAGACTGGGAGCTGCCGGGGCGGGCCCAAGGGCTGCTGGCGGCCCTGGCCAAGCTGAACTTCCGCGCCCTTATAATCACCATTGTTTAATAATCTTCACAGGGAGAAACAACTGTAAATATAGGAATAGTTTATTACAACATACACGGTAAAGAAAACAGCTCGGAAACTAAGGAAATAAAGCTGCCGAAAAAACATTAAAGTCCACTTCAAGTTCAAGTATGTTTATTGAGACAATAAAAATATACATCTCAAAGGGATAGAGTATCTTAGGCTATTTCTATTCCCCCCCTCCCACTCCCTCTTCTTCAAGTCCCTCAAGGGGCGCACAAATTCAGTGAGTACAAATACACAAATCACAATACAAGAATCCCATTTAACATAGCAGGTTAAAATAGGAAGCACAGCATACAAGTGTTACAAGTGAGTTACAAGTTACAAGGGAACAAGTGAGAAGGCGGTGGAGGCCAAAACTGGAATTGCACACTGATTTTAATGCAGAAATGTCGTGATTATCATAATATAAAGATGTTAAGGCACGAAAACCTTTTTATTCGTTAAATTGTATAAGGCAATTAAAAGAACCTAACTCACAGCCCCTCTGTTCAAGTCCCTCAACATGCTAAACATATACTCACTCTACACATTCTCGTGTGCTATCTACATGTACAAAACCCTTGTTCCTAAATGCTAATCTTGATCTGAAACTTTTCCTTGATAGGTGTAATAGAACGCATGAGTTCTATTACACCTATCTTCTTCTAATGGTCAGTTAGCTGAGGCAGCCGACACCTTCCTTATATATATATATATATATATATATATATATATATATATATATATATATATATATATATATATATATATATATATATATATATATATATATATATATATAACAGTTAGTTAGTTAGTTTAGTTCATTTATTACTATGGATGTCGAGATCACTTGGTGTCAATTGCAGGCTGGAAAGATATTGCAAATCTAATGCAATATCTTTCATAGACAACTGGGAACACTTCTATGGAAGAAATGAAATGTATGCTCGTGATGGGGTGCATCTATCGAGGGCTGGGGTTGTTGCTGTTGCGAACTCGTTGGAACCAGTGGTTAGAGGTGTTTGTTTGGGTTTAAACTGTTTTTTGTTTTTTTTAGATATATACAAGAGTTGTTACATTCTTGTACAGCCACTAGTACGCGTAGCGTTTCGGGCAGGTCCCTGGAATACGATCCCCTGCCGCGAAGAATCGTTGTTACAACCAAGTACACATTTTACTGTTGAGTTAAACAGAGGCTACAGTTAAGGATTTGCGCCCAGTAAATCCTTCCCGGCCAGGATACGAACCCATGACATAGCACTCGCGGAACGCCAGGCGAGTGTTAGTAGATAGTGGTATAGGAATTGATTTGGAGGAAGGAGATAATATAAGTATGTGTTTGGGGGAGAAAGGAATTGGCAAAATGATCAGGGAAATTGAAGGGCCTCAAAATAACAATTCACTTAGGGTATATTACACTAACAGTAGAAGTCTAAGAAATAAAATAAACGAATTAAATGCTCTTGTCTGCACAGAAAAAATAGATATTACCGCGCTTACCGAAACGTGGATGAATGTAGAAAATAGAGAACTATTAGCTGAATATCAAATAAATGGATTTAAACTATTTCACACAGATAGATATATTAGACGAGGAGGGGGAGTAGCCATATATGTTAGGGACAATTTGAAATGTAGTCTCAAAGAGGGAATCAAGTCTGAGCCACACACAGAAACTATTTGGATAGAATTAAACGAAAAAGCATATAATATTATAATAGGAGTTATATATAGGCCACCAAATTTAGACAGAATGGAGGCAAAGCATCTACCAATTTTTGTCAACTACCATTCAAGCTGTCATTGCAATCAATCTTATATTGTTTCTGCTGTATTGTGCCTACCAATTTTTTTTGTCAACTACCATTCAAGCTGTCATTGCAATCAATCTCAGCTACCTATGTGCTTTAATATACTGTACCTACAATTTTCTCTCATCTTTTTTTCATTTCATGTAATCTGTTATCATTTTTTTGTCTATAATTTTTGCAAGTATTTACCTCCTTAAAATTTTCTTAGATTAAGGACCTGCCCGAAACGCTGCGCGTGCTAGTGGCTTTACAAGACTGTAATTACCATATTTGTATCCTCACATTCCTTATGTACATTCTTGTATATGCATAAATAAATAAATAAATAAATAAATAAATAAATAAATAAATAAATAAATCTATGGGATGAAATATCTAGAGCATCTAGATCTACCAGTATTTATGTCATGGGTGACTTTAATTTTAGTGGAATAAACTGGGTGAACAAAACAGGGAATAGTGAAGCAGAAGATTTTCTAGAATTAATTGACGATTGCTTTCTTACGCAACACATTAAGGAACCAACGCGGGAAAATAATATTTTAGATTTAGTGTTAACTAACAGGGAAACACAAATTAATGACATCGAAATAGGGAGTGAGCTAGGGAACAGTGATCATAAAGAAATCAGATTTAGCATAGAATGGAATAGACCTGTAGGAGAAAATTCTGTTAAAGTGCCAGATTTTCGAAAAGCTGATTTTAATAGCCTAAGAAACTTTTTGGGTCAAATAGATTGGAAAGTCTTGGGTATGGGGTGTGGGCCAGTCTTGGAGCGAGACATGAACCCAGCGATAGGTGACGTAAAAGGGGATTTCGATGTGGATTTAATATATAACTTATTTAAGAATATTCTAAACAAAGCACAGGAACGTAGTATACCATACAAATTGAATAGATCGAATACTAATGACCCAAAGTGGATAACAAATAATTTAAAGAACCTTATAGGTAAAAAGAGAGCTTGGTACAAAAAGATTAAGAATGGGGAAGTCAGTTTAGAACAGGAATTCATACAACTGGTTAGAAATGTTAAAAAAGAGATTAGGAAAGCAAAAAGAAACTATGAAGTTCGAATAGCAGAGCAAGCAAAGTCAAATCCTAAAGGGTTTTTTCAGTTATATCGAACTAAGACTAGGGAAAGGATAGGTCCATTAAAATCTGAGACAGGTCAAATAACGGATAATGACAAGGAGATGAGTAGTATCTTTAACAAATATTTTATATCTGTATTTACTAAAGAAGAACTTAACAATATGCCTTCAGCCGAACAAGTCTATGTGGGTGGGGATGAGGACAGGTTGACTAGTTTAGCAGTTACCAGGGAGGATGTAATTAAACAATTAGAAAAACTAAAACCAAACAAATCCCCAGGGCCGGATGAAGTGTTTGCCAGGGTGCTGAAAGAATGCAAAGAGGAGCTTTCCGAGCCACTGTCTACCATATTTAATAAATCAATAGTCAGGCAGAGTGCCAGAGTCATGGAAGGTAGCTAATGTGGTACCAATTTTTAAGAAAGGAGATAGATCACTTGCGTCAAACTATCGGCCAATTAGCCTAACGTCTATTGTGGGAAAGTTACTTGAATCAATAATTGCAAATACAATTCGTCTCCATCTTGAAAAACATAAATTAATAAATGAGTCACAACATGGTTTTACAAATGGCCGTTCATGTTTAACAAATTTGCTAACTTTTTATTCCAGCATAGTTGAGGGAGTTGATAGTGGTAAGGATTGTGATGTTGTGTACCTTGACTTTAGCAAAGCTTTTGATACAGTGCCACATGAAAGACTAATTAAAAAAATAGAAGCTCATGGTATTGGGGGTGCTATATTAACTTGGATTAGGGCATGGCTATTCCAAAGGAAACAGAGAGTTAGTATAAATGGGTTAAGTCAGAGTGGGATAATGTTGTTAGTGGAGTACCTCAGGGCTCTGTCCTGGGACCTCTGTTGTTTATAATATATATAAATGATTTAGATTCAGGTTTGAGTAGCAACATTTGCAAATTTGCTGATGATACGAAAATCGGTAGGGAAATTAATTCGGAGGAGGACTCACTATCACTTCAAGTTGATCTAGATAGGGTTTTGAAATGGTCAAAGGATTGGCAAATGCAGTTTAAAGCTGATAAATGTAAAGTTCTGAGGCTAGGTAATGATGATAGAGTTACAAGATACGAGCTAGATTGAGATTGCGAAGTCGGATTGCGAAAGGGATCTGGGAGTTATGATTAGTAAGAATTTAAAACAAAAGGATCAATGCATGAATGTTCGTAATAAGGCGAATAGGACACTGGGATTTATTAATCGAAGCGTTAGTAACAAGAAAAGTTAGTTAGGATTGGCCTAGTTTCAAAGGAAGTAGCTAAAAGGTACTCATCAATGCTTACCAGTATCATAAGAAAGGCAAAACTTGCATATTATGTGAATAGATTCAATGAAGCAAAAGGCAACATGAAAAGCACTTGGAAAACTATCTCTAGTATCCTAGGAACTAAACAACACTCACATAACCAAATAAAACTCTACAAGGATGGGGATATACCGTCAACTGATTTAGAAATGGCAAATGAATTTAATAGTTTCTTTTCATCGGTTGGTGCTAATCTTGCCAGTAAAATCCCACAGACTCAGACACATATTAACACATATCTCTCAGGCAGCTATCCAAACTCTCTTCTCCTTTCACCAGTCAGCCCGGCAGATGTTGTGTCCATCATACACTCTCTAAAAACCAAGGCAGGGAACACCAGTGAAATTCCGTCCATTGTGTACAAGAGAGCCTCTCATGCCCTTGCCCCACCCATAGCACTACTGTTCAACAAATCTATAGAGTATCACACCTTCCCTGATATCCTCAAAAAAGCAAGAGTAACGCCAGTCCATAAAGGAGGCAATCCGGCGGACATAAACAATTATAGACCAATATCAAATCTACCCATTCTATCAAAAATATTTGAAAAAATTATTTACAAACAGCTCTATTCCTACCTCGTAAAATTCGACATACTCAGCCCCTGCCAGTTTGGCTTCCGGTCCCAAAAGAGCACCAACGATGCAATCATTAGTCTCCTTGACGTTATCTACTCAGCCCTTGACAAAAATGAGTTTCCGATTGGACTCTTCATTGACCTAAGAAAAGCCTTTGATACTGTTAATCACAACTACCTCTTACTTAAACTCCAGCATTATGGAATCCGAGGCCTTGCCCTTGACTACATCCGATCCTATCTTAGTGACAGACACCAATATGTAACCATCAATGATACAACTTCTTCCACTCTACCAATTACCGTTGGAGTGCCACAGGGCAGCATCTTAGGACCTCTTCTATTTCTTATATATATAAACGATCTGCCTAATGTCTCTAATATTCTCAAACCTATATTGTTTGCTGACGATACTACCCTTATCTATTCAAACCTCAACCCACATACACTAAATAATGTTGTGAATAATGAATTAAAAAAAGTCCATTTATGGATGTCAACGAACAAACTAACATTAAACATCGAAAAGACTTACTACATCTTATTTGGAAGCAAATCATCAAATGCAATTCAGCTACAGATAGACAACATTAACATCAGTAATAAAAATGATGGCAAGTTTCTTGGCCTATTCCTAGACAAGAGACTCAACTTCAGCACCCACATTCAACACATAACTAAGAAAGTCTCTAAGACAGTTGGTATACTCTCCAAAATCAGATATTATGTTCCTAACTCTGCTCTCCTCTCACTATATTATGCACTAATCTACCCCTATCTTAATTATGGTATCTGTGCATGGGGATCTACCACTGCAAACCACCTTAAGCCCATCATCACAGCAAAAATCTGCTATCAGAATAATAACTAACTCTGCTTTCAGACAACACTCAGATCCCTTGTTTAAATCCCTAAACTTGCTAAATATTAACTCCCTCCACACATTCTCTTGTGTCAACTACATTTACAAAACCCTGTTCTTAAATGCAAACCATGCTCTGAAACTCTCCCTGGACAGATGTAATAGGACCCATTATCACCACACCAAAAATAAATATCTCTTTGATATCCCTAGGGTCAAACTTAATCTGTGTAAACACTCTATGCAAATTAAGGGACCTAGTCTATGGAACTCACTCCCTAGTGAACTGAAAAACTGTAAAACTTTTGCCTTATTTAAAAGCAAAACCAAAAAGTACCTAACTTCATCTTCTTAGTTTCCTACACTGAGCTTTAAATTTGCTCTGTACCTAGTGTTACCCAATCTCCTAATTTTTATGTAATATCAAACAACCTTATCATTGTGTTCATTGCTGTTTTCTTTTATGTGCTAGCCATATGCTGTATTGTGACTACCAATTTTTGTCAACTACCATTCAAGCTGTCATTGCAATCAATCTTATATTGTTTCTGCTGTATTGTGCCTACCAATTTGTTGTCAACTACCATTCAAGCTGTCATTGCAATTAATCTTAGCTACCTATGTGCTTTAATATACTGTACCTACAATTATCTCTCATCTTCTTTTTTTTTCATTTCATGTAATCTGTTATCATTTTTTTGTCTATAAATTTTGCAAGTATTTACCTCCTTAAAATTTTCTTAGATTAAGGACCTGCCCGAAACGCTGCGCGTGCTAGTGGCTTTACAAGACTGTAATTACCATATTTGTATCCTCACATTCCTTATGTACATTCTTGTATATGCATAAATAAATAAATAAATAAATAAATAAATAAAGACACCTGGTGTGGTTCTCAAGCTATATCTTGCTCTGGTTAGGCCCCATTTAGATTATGCAGTTCAGTTTTGGTCGCCATATTATAGAATGGATATAAATTCGCTTGAACGTGTCCAGCATAGGATGACTAAGTTAATTCCCCAAATTAGAAATCTTTCATATGAAGAAAGATTAACAAAGCTTAAGTTGCATTCACTGGAAAGGCGAAGAGTTAGGGGTGACATGATAGAGGTTTACAAGTGGATGAATGGACATAACAGGGGGGATATTAATAGGGTATTAAAAATATCAACACAAGACAGAACATGAAACAATGGGTATAAATTGGATAAGTTTAGGTTTAGGAAAGACTTGGGTAAATACTGGTTCAGTAACAGGGTTGTTGATTTGTGGAACCAATTGCCGCGTAACGTGGTGGAGGTGGTGTCCCTCGATTGTTTCAAGCGCGGGTTGGACAAGTATATGAGTGGGATTGGGTGGTTATAGATAGGAGCTGCCTCGTATGGGCCAATTTCCTCAATTTGCCGTATTTGATTTCCTCTTTGGAACTATATTACAGATTGTCCCTACTCTATTACAAATTGTCTGCTACTCCCCCTCCATTTTGCCCCTCCTCATCTATTATATCTATCTGTGTGAAATAGTTTAAATCCATTTATTTGACATTCAGCTAGTAGTTCTCTAATTTCTACATTCATCCACGTTTCGGTAAGTGCAATAATATTTTTTCTGTACAGACAAGAGCATTTAAATCGTTTATTTTGTCTTTTAGACTCCTACTGTTTGTATAATATACCCTAAGTGTACTCACCTAATTGTGCTTGCGGGGGTTGAGCTCTGGCTCTTTGGTCCCGCCTCTCAACCGTCATTCGACTGGTGTACAGATTCCTGAGCCTATTGGGCTCTGTCATATCTATATTTGAAACTGTGTATGGAGTCAGCCTCCACCACATGATAATAACTATTGTTATTATAATAAATATTGTTATTATGAGGCTCGACTCCTTCCCTGATCATTTTGCCAAGTTGTTTCTCCCACAAACACATACTTTTATTACCTCCTTTCTCCATATCAATTCCCTGTTGGGTCGTATTCCGGTGACAAATTAGGATTAAGGACCTGCCCGAAATTCCAATTATACCTACTAACAGTTTAAACCCAAACAAACCGCTCCCACCACAGGTTCCAACGAGCTGGGAACAACCCCAGCCCTGGATAGATGCATCCCATCACGAGTATACAAATCATTACTCCCAGTTCCCAGTTCTATGTAGCGACAAAGATTTAAAACTCACAACCACATCATCGAATTAACAGAAGCCACATATTGAATTATAGTGAAACGAAAGTGGCGAAACGAAACCTCAGAATCGCCGGGAATGATACTGAGGCCTTGCAAAACGTTTTTGACTATCGGCCATTCCGCGCGGCACAGAAATGGTTGGGCACGTTTATTTTCACCTAATGCCTCTGTTTACCTAGTAGTAAGTAGGTACTTGGGACTTGTGATGTGCTACAGGAAAAAAATCAATTCCCAAGACAAAAAAAACTAAGATTTGGCCTCTAGTAAAATAAAGCTTTTTTCAGTGTTGGAATTGTGAATAATTAAATGAAATGCACTAATTAAGGAGAAATAATAATAATAATACAATTTTATTTTTAAAATATATAACATAATGTTACACTAGTTACATAGTATAAAGTTCAATAATTGAAGCCACTGTAGTTATTTATACGTCTCGGGAATATGGCTGTATACAGCTTTAAATAGAGATATGATAGAGCCTAATATTTTTGGAAGCGTAGTGCGGCGTAGTCTCCGTGGCGAAGTGGTAAGCCACTCGCCTGGCTTTTGGTGAGCGCCTTGACCTGGATTCGTATCCTGGCCGGGGAGAATTTACTGGGCGCCAGTCCTTAACTGTAGCAAATGTTTACCCAACAGTTAAATGGGTTGTTAAACTATTTAGCGGGTCGTATTCCAGGGAAAATTGGGATTAAGGACTTAGCCCGAAACGCTATGCGTGCTGGTGGCTGTACAAGAATGTAAGAACTCTTGTATATGTAGCGAGTTAACATTATACTCGCTCCAGTCTATCATTACCTTAGTAGCAAACTAATTAGCACTAATTGCGGAGCTATAATCTTTTCCCTAATTACAGGTAACATTCTTTCCATCCTATGAGAGGAAGCTGAGGTGTAGTCAATAATAAAAAAAAGATCAACTCAGCACGTGAATTAAATACTTCTTCTTGATAGTAGATACAGTTTGCATGAAGGGTTTATCAGGTAAATAAATTCAATTAGGGGAAATTATTTTCAGACCGTGAAATTGATTACGTTCGTGGTCTGTATTGCGATCTTAGAATTTCATTCATATTTAGTAAAATATTCTGATACATTCAATAATTTAGAAGAAAACATTATTATGTAAACTTAAAATGTTTTTTTAAATTCTATTTATATTTTTTTAGATTGAAATCCTCAATGTTATGTCTTGAAATATAGTAAATGTAATATGAAAATGTTTTACAGAGTCCCTTCTGCTGTATTAGAACGTCAGCGTTTGTTTTGGTTCTTGTGGCTGTGGTGGAGAAGGATGGGCGCAGCCTTCACATCTTCACATATACATCCCAAGATCGTCCTCGCCCCTCAATCAACACAACCAATTTAGTCGGGTACATCCGAGCCCTCGATCATCGTCGCCCGTCAAATTACCAACAGTAATTTGCTCGTAAAGAACTCACAATGGAAGACCTTTCTAAACTCGAAAGACTCTCGCTGGTTTCCAAGATCTGCGTTGAATTAGAAAACCACTTGGGGATAAACGACAAGGATGTGGGTGAGTAATGAAAGATCTTATTAAAAAATACTCTAGGCTTACAAATTTATAATTAATTGGTACTCCCTGTGGCGCAGTGGTAAAACACTCCTCCGGCTGCAGGCGAGGAGTCATAGTATAGTGGCTGAAGTATGTTAACTAATCCACACACTAGAAAATGAAGGGACGGCGACGTTTTGGTCCGTCCTGGACCAAATTTATAATTTATAGCTAATTTATATGAATTATTGATGAAAGTTAGCAAATGATATACAGTACTGTACAGTGGAACCTTGATTCAGTGAACTACAGTGGAACTGGATTCAGTGAACTACAGTGGAACCTTGATTCAGTGAACTACAGTGGAACCTTGATTCAGTGAACTACAGTGGAACGCAGTTGGAATGCATACTTTCCACACCAGATTGACTCGTACAATTCAACAAACAAGATTTCACTAACGCTGGGGATGTGTGGATTTGGTTTGGAAGTTGGGACCGTCTTCACAGATTACAAAAATAGCATCATTACAAAAAATTGTTGGGGCCGTGGGAAAGCCACTGAGAGTATTTAAAATCAAATTCTCTGCTTTTCAGTTGCAGAGGTTTTTGTTCAGTAAAATATGGGCCCTTTTTCCTTTGAAAAGATTTCGAGGCTTTGGTGTGGGAACTTTGCTAGATATGGTTAAGTCGCATGGGCGCCTGAGAGCTGAGTGGACAGCACCTTGGATTCGTAGTCCTGAGGTTCCGGGTTCGATCCCCGGTGGAGGCGAAAACAAATGGGCAAAAAGTTTCTTTCGCCCTGATGTCACTGTTACCTGGCAGTAAATAGGTACCTGGGAGTTAGACAGCTGCTACGGGCTGCTTCCTGGGGGTGTGTAACAAAAAGGAGGCCTGGTTGAGGACCGGGCCGCGGGGACATCAAGCCCCAAAATCATCTCAAGATAACCTCAAGAGGAAGTCTCTTTACATACAGGTTCTCTTGGTTGTTGGCCTTTATATGACAGGTCGAAATTATAATTTTGCTCAGTGAAATCACCCCATAGAGCATGGGAAATATTATGAATGAATGATAACTCCTAATACGGTTTCAATCATGTTTTAATGATTTTTGTTGGGCGTTTTAGATTTTTTTTGTTGGTCCTTTTGGAATTTTTCATTGGGTGTTTTTTAATTTTTTTTGTTGGGCAAAAGGCAACTTAATATGGCTCCAATCATGGTTTTCTAAGGATTTTCATAGATGGGCACAACATTAGAAGAAATACCTGTAGTAAGTTAAAAAACAAATTCTGTGGTTCATTTTATTTTTGAGACGGCCCAGTTTTTGTTCACAAATACAGAATGGCTACTTTTTGAAAATGAGGTTTCAAGGCTTGGCGTAGGAAATGTGCTAGATGTAGTTATGTCTCTTTACAGGCAGGTTCTCTTGGTAGTTATCCTTCATATGACAGGTTGAAATTAAAATTTTGCTCAATGAACTCAGGAAATAATAGAACATAGAATAAATAATAGAACTCTGGTAATATAATTCTAATCACTATTTTGACTATTGAGGCTGGGGACATGAGAAATGAGCTAGATGTTATAGGTTGAAATTAAAATTTTGCAAAGTGAAATTACAAGGCATCCTGGAGGGATCTCCTGTTGCAATGAATCTCTTGCTGCAATTAATTGGGTTTGGTTGAGGACCGGGCCCACAGGGACATTGGGCTCCAAAATCATCAAATCATCGCAAGGTGGTCCCATATGGTTGCTGAATCGAGGTTGTACTGTACAGACAATAAGTCACAATAATCTGGCTAAAAATCAGACACTCAATGAACACATCTAAATAGAAAATAAAAGAATTGATGTTAGTCCCATTATGAAATCGTTAATGGAAAAATAGTGGAAGAGAAAGTAAAATTATAAGGAAAGAGTGAGATGATAGGAAAGAGAGTGAGTAGGTTAAAGAATGATGCATGATGCAAACAATGGGTGTGCATAAAATGCATATTGATCTTCCTATTGCATATTTATGATATGCAGGCCATACTTTCTCAAATTATGTGTAGATTAATCTTCTATAATCTACAAAGTTAATGTACTTTGAAGAAGTAAGAATAATCTATATCCTGTAAATTTATTTCGAAGTTCTAGCTAATTTACATATACCACTACTGTATATATAACCTTTAGGAAAATTCTCATGTTGTTCACAACCATTCATCGATTTTCAGATGACTGATAAATGATAAATGAAAAAATTCCTTATCATTCTTAAAGGCACAGAGTAATTATTTACATATGTAGTATAACATATATGTAATGCTCATTGTGAGTTTTAATGGCTTTAAATCATTGCAGCGGAATTCATCATTTCTCTTGCTGAGAAAAGTAAACGTCTTGACAAGTTCAAGAAGGAACTGGAGGAGAATGGAGGTGACCAGTTTGCGGTAAAGTAGAATGCAATTTATTTCTGTTACCATTTTAAGGCATCATTCCACCCAAATTACTGTACTGTATTTTTATTCTTTTTTTTATATATGAAAACTAAGCTCTTTTGCAGCATTTTTAAGTTTTTCTTTGAAATATATTAGATAGTTGTCATATATATGCTCATAAACAGCAACTCTTCTATTACCTTATAATATCCTATATTGACAATTTATTTCAGTACTGTATTAACAAAATGACTTTGTGTATCTTCAGTGTGTAATAATATATTGTATAGGTTAGGGGGGGGGGAATGGGAGTATATAAAAATAAAATATCACTCATTTATTTATTATATCATTCACAGTACAATATACAGTATATACCATCACAGATAAACACGTACTGCCACATGTGTATCATAATAATGTATCTCTGACTCTTTTGGGTGTTCAATTTCATGATTCAAAACATTTAAGCAACTTACGTGTAAGAGTTAGCGGAGAACTAATAGCCATTTAAAAGTAAAGCTTAAGTTTTTAAATGTAACATTATTAACTGTAAATATCATTGCATATCTTTGTTTCCAGGACTCATTTGTTGAAAGCCTGTGGCGACTGATCCAGCACATGATGCCTTCCCTAACAGCAATTTCATGTAATGATAATATAAAAGAAGAAATAAACAAGCCTTCAACTGAGAAAGACAAGAAAAGAGCACTACTGCCTTTCTTAGCTTTGCCAAATGATCCAAAGGTTATTCATATGCTGGATAATGAACTTAAACCTGAAATAAAAATGAAAGAAGAGGTTCCTGAAGTAGACACAAGCAAAGATAAAGAGAAGGACTGGGAGAAAAGGAAGGAGAAAAGGAAGAAAAGGGACAAAGATTGTGAAAAAGATAGAGAAAAGCCAGACAAAAAAGTGAAAAGGGAACCTGAAAGAGAGGTAGATGATCTCATGGCCTTTCTAGAGTCTCATGCTCCATCGAAGCAAAATGAAGTGTCAAGAAGCAGAAGTAGGAGCAGAGACAAAAAGAGGAGGTCAAGGTCCAGAGACAGAAAGAGAAATTGTAGTGACAGCAAAGAGAAAGAAAAATGCGATAGAGAACAAAAAAAATCAAGAAGTCAAGAAAGGCATAAAAATCGAAGAGATCGAAGTCACAGCCGAGAAAGAGAGAGAAGACATCGCAGTCAGAGCAGGGAGAAAGAGAGAAGACATCGCAGTCAGAGTAGGGAGAGAGAGAGAAGAAATCGTAGTCATAGTCGAGATAGGGACAGAAAAGCTAACGATTATGAAAGAGACAATAATCGAGAGAGGCACTATGACAGGAAGGATCGAGAGAGAAGAGAACGGAGTAGGTCTCGAGGCCGAGATAAACACAGCAGGCACAGCAGGAGCAAGAGTCGGGAAAAAGATCTAAATAGGAATCGAATGGGCAATAGGGAGGTGTTTATCAATCGTCCTCCTGATGAAAATCCTGTAGTTGGTAAGGTAAGCTGTCTCTTATTTTTTAAGTTTTAAAAAATTCATATATAAATGTTAGCAAAGTGCAGTATCACAGAATAAAGTATAACTTTATTTTGAATCATAATAATATATAACTTTATTGGATCCATTGATCCAAATAAGGTGTATCAAAACCTTGTTTCTTCAAGATGTTGTTTGGTCCCTTACTGTTCCAAACTTTGTTGTTGGTGTGATCCCTGTTTTTCAAATTTCACTGGGATACTGTATTTCAGTTATTCTTGTAGGTTGGCAGTTTTCATTGTTGGCCAACCAATCATTGATCAGGTTTTAAAATTATTCCAAATTACTTAACTCAAATGGATATGCCATGAATTTTAATACCTTTATGTAGAAGAATGTTGGTGATTATTACTACTGTATATGGAGTAACTTTCAGCCCTTCATGTAAGGAAAATGACTATTGAGCTGCAACTAAAATTTATGAAAGCTTAGTGCAGTTTAGTGATCTAGTAAAAAACTAAAGGTGAGGCAGTATTTCAGACGGCCTCACTTTGGAGGACTTTTCATGGACTTTTGAAATAGATGACATTACAATGGACTTTGTAGGACTGAAGAGTAGTGGTTATACTGTAGTCTGATTTATGGAGGAGTTTGTGTATGGTACTGTATACCAAATCTTTCGGCATTGGTGTGTTATGAGTTTTATAATTTGCCATTACCCATTTAATAATTTATATTTTCTAACTTATTTTCAGGTATATGAGGGTAAAGTAACAAACATCTTGAACTTTGGCTGCTTTGTGCAGCTAGAAGGCCTACGGCGCCGGCTTGAGGGTCTCGTACATATTTCACAGCTGCGACAGGAGGGTCGTGTTACTAACGTGTCTGATGTCGTTATGCGGGGACAAAAAGTCAAGGTTTGTTATTAAGATTTGTACCAGTGTATTTTTAACAGTCTGTATCCTAGTTGCTAAAATATTGTAAAGAGGAAGTAATTCATGGCAGTGTTCTTTACAGAAATTTGGTGCTAAAAATAGATTAATAAAATAACTACATTATACATGCATACATACATTAGAACCTGATGGAATCTCACTGAGTGAGGTGGTACCCCTATTAAATTACATAGAGAAATTCAATTATTTTCTTAATATCTCTCATTTTTTCAGCATTAAATTTCAGTACCGAACCCTACCATGAATTACTTTTTTATAATATAAATAAATGGGCATAAAAGCATGTTCTATCATTTGCATTAACAATAATATTTGGCATAAAATAGTGTAAAACTTCAAACTTTTGATGAAATGTAACTTAAATTGCTGTGGAAGAAGGTTTAAACAAATCTGTTTTCAAGACTAATAAATGTAATATTCTGCATTATTTGAAAATGAATAGCATTTCAGTAACAGTAATCCATTTCAGTAATTTTAGTAACACAGTTCATCTCTTAATCTGTTGTTTGAGGCTATGGTTATTGCACTTTGCAGTGACTGAGCTTTTCCTCATCTGGTGTTTTGTTAATGGTGCGTTATGTGCATACAGGTCAAGGTGTTGTCGTTTACCGGTCAGAAGACGTCACTGTCTATGAAGGATGTTGACCAGGGGACGGGTGAAGACCTCAACCCCAATGTTGCTCCTCTTGGTAGTAACAGCCAGGAAGAAGATGCTATGAGGAACCCAGATAGACCCATGTCCCTCATGGAACTGACTAAAGGTAAAGCTTTGATTACAGATGCAGTGTATTTTTAGTCTGATGGATGAAGTAGGTAGATATGATATTTTTATGGATGTACAGTATAGAATATATTTTATATATTCTGTAATATAAAATTTTTGGCAGTATATAATATACTGTATTTGTATTACAGCATGAAAATATAGAAACAAATGCCACAAATTTTACATTAATTTACAATTTATTTTTGGATATGTATTAATTTTTGTATAAATAAAACCTCTGCCTTGGTTTGTCATATTTGAATAGAGGAATATGTACAAATAATTTTTGTTAATATGAGCAATGAAGCACTGGTTAAATTTGGTTGCCAACAGGCCAACTGTGTGGGATTTATTTGACTCCCTCAATATCAAAAGATTCTTAAAATTAAAAGAACTACTGTATAAAACTTAACAGATACAATTAACTAAGTAAGTGGTATATTCTTAGCTGCAAATTGTTGGAGTAGTCATTGTAATAATGTGTTGTGAAGACTGTGTTGATATAATTGGTTGTGCTATAGTGTAGACTGTATCTTTGGTTCTTTAGTTGACTCGGTGTTCGTTAAAGGACTAGACTGGGAAGGAGTCTAAATGTTAAATGGTGCTGCCTTTATTTACTTGTTGATTTAAGTAAATCTCAATGCCTAATGGTAAAATTAATTAAATTATAACATCATGCACTGATAATGGTTATGTATTGTTATGGTATCTTGACACACAGTTGCCACACAGCTACAGATGTGGAATCATGTGTAGTTGTGTGTAAATGTTTACCGTATGATAGCAGCCGTAGTTGCCACTACATAGTAGCAGACTGTGTAGTGGTAACTCTTAGCTGATTCCTTTTGAAATAAAGCTTTAAATGTTGCTAAACAATTAGGCTTCATAGTGTTTTCAAAACCAAAAATACTATAGTTCTATTGATTACCCTCCACCCACCCTCCAGTTATTCCAGGTTAAACAAAAATTAATTGTGAAGAAATATTGCAGATTCATATTCTATGCATAGGAAAACTTTATGCTAGTACTGTATTTCTGATTCTATTTCAGATGTTTATACACTACTTAATTATATACTTCTGATAGGAAAGAAGTGGTCTTGATAATTTGTATTTTGCCATTATAAACTATATTGATTTTTTATCATAGGTACCGATGAAGAAGATCTAGCGACATACAAGCGAGTTAACCGAATTTCTTCACCCGAGAGATGGGAACTGAAACAGATGATGGCTGCCAGCTGCATCAGTAAATCAGAAATGCCAGACTTTGATGAGGAGCAGGGAGTGATGGGTGGTGAAGATGATGATGAAGAAGATGTGGAGATTGAACTTGTAGAAGAAGAACCTGCGTTCTTACGGGGTTATGGCAGGGTGAGGGAAGAACTGAGTCCAGTACGAATCATGAAGAACCCCGATGGCTCACTAGCTCAAGCAGCAATGATGCAAAGTGCTCTTGCGAAAGAGCGTAGAGAAATAAAGATGGCTCAGAGAGAGAGTGAAATGGATTCTCAGCCATCTAATCTTGGCCAAAATTGGAATGATCCTCTACCTGAAACTCAGCGCAACGACCCAGCCATGTCGCGTGGGTTGCCCACCCAGCAGCAGGAAGTGCCAGAATGGAAGAGACACATTACAGGTTAGTCATAAATTTACCAAGTTTTAATTGTTAAACATCCTCTTTGTATCTTTAATGGCACTTATAATAACAGCCATATTAGTAACATACATAACAGCCATATATGTAACAGCCATACAATTGATGTTAATTACTTGTGTTCAAATTAATGTAAGAGTTCCTCAATGGTGTTTTATATATTATATAAAGTTATGTATTAGTATTGTAATGCATGAGATAGACAGTTACTGGAAAGTTTAAAAAAATGCATTTGATGTAATACATTGCTTCACTCTGGCAAAGTAGCACTGCAGTTTGACTTGCCGATTGGATAAGTAAAGTTCACTGCCACTGTGCAGATCAACATTTACAACAAGTTAATTAGCCAGTTGGTCTTGTATACTTGTTCCACTCATGTACAGGGTTTCTAATGTTAAATCATGAGTGAGAATTACTGGACTAGTTCAATATTAGAGTTGGAGCGCAAGTAAGATTATATAAGTTATAAGTGCAGCAGTGGGAGTTAATGCCCTTATCTTCACTCAAGGAGACAAGGGCATTATTATTGTTTTAACATAATTACTCTGTGAAAAGCACCAGAGGCATATATATAGTGCTTGTAATAGTAATATAATAGTTATGCTTTAGCTATAAATATGGATATAAACCTGTTACTTTTCTTTTTATCAGGTGGAACTAGAGGCTCATATGGAAAGAAAACCAATATGTCACTTTTAGAACAACGACAAAGTCTACCTATTTATAAACTACGAGACCAGCTTATCAAGGCCATTGATGACAACCAGATCCTCATTGTTGTTGGTGAAACAGGCTCTGGCAAGACAACACAGATGACTCAGTACCTCGCAGAGGCAGGTTTTACTGCTAAAGGAAAAATTGGATGCACCCAGCCAAGAAGAGTGGCAGCCATGTCAGTTGCTAAGAGAGTCTCTGAAGAATTTGGGTGTAGACTGGGACAGGAAGTTGGTTATACCATTCGTTTTGAGGATTGCACAAGCTCAGAGACAGTTATCAAATACATGACTGATGGTATGTTACTAAGAGAATGCCTTATTGACCCAGATATGTCATGCTATGCTTGCATCATGTTGGATGAAGCTCATGAAAGGACTATTCATACAGATGTTTTGTTTGGTCTTTTGAAGCAAGCGGTGGATAAAAGACCTGAACTTAAACTTATAGTCACCTCGGCCACCTTAGATGCTGTTAAGTTCTCGGAGTACTTCAACCAAGCCCCAATCTTCACAATTCCTGGTAGAACATTCCCGGTAGAAATATTATACACAAGGGAACCAGAAACAGATTATCTTGATGCAGCTCTTATAACTGTAATGCAGATTCATCTTGCTGAACCGCCAGGAGATGTACTTGTCTTTCTCACTGGTCAAGAGGAGATTGACACTGCGTGTGAACTTTTGTACGAACGCATGAAAGCCCTTGGAAGCGATGTACCAGAGCTTATTATTTTACCTGTATATTCAGCATTGCCCTCTGAAATGCAAACAAGAATATTTGAACCAGCACCACCAGGATCACGAAAGGTTGTAATTGCCACCAACATTGCTGAGACATCTCTCACGATTGATGGCATCTATTATGTGGTAGATCCAGGTATGTTGATAATTTCTGAATGTTTTTTTAAATGCTGAAATTAGAAATTACTGAATATCAAGTATTACTTAACTATGCTAAATACTGAATATACTGAATATAAAGTACTACTTAACTATGCTAAATATAGTACATTAATAAAACCTAGTAGAAATTTTTTGTTAATATTTTCTTACTTTCTTGGCTTGCTGAGCTATACTTTATGTACGAACTTATAAAATCCAATTAACATTTAAATATATTAAAATTATTGAATCTCACCTTTGAAAAACTTTTTCAGGTTTTGTAAAACAAAAAGTATACAACCCCAAGACTGGTATGGACTCACTGATGGTCACACCAGTTTCCCAGGCTGGAGCTAAGCAGCGAGCAGGTCGTGCTGGACGGACAGGCCCTGGAAAAACCTATAGACTTTACACTGAACGTGCTTACAGGTAATTGAGACAGCAGTGTTCATTAATTTTTCCCTAAAGAGGGCCAGATTTCCTTTATAAACTATTAACCTATATATATGTACCTGGGGTTGCATTTTCTCTCATGTTCCCTAAAAAATAATAATAATCGATATCCACCTGGGCTGTGGGCATTTCAGATGTGCCATCTTCCACAAGCTTAAATTTAAATATAAGAAATATTTTATTGCTATCCTAATTTATATACATGGGTGGGGTTTTCATGTTTCTCATGCAAAATATAGTCAAATTATCAAGTTATAACAAAAAATATTCATTGAACCTATTAGGGATTGATGTGATATAAAAACAAAATATTATTCTTGTGCTGTGTCTGTAGTCATTATGTGAGGTTGAGGCACACATCACTATGACTATCACCACCATCACATCAGTACAATACTTCATATTTCTTGCATCGTGTTTCATTTCCACTTCTGTGATTGTCATGTCATGTTCGCACACATATCATAACCATCATTGCCACCATATCTAATCACTGTTACCACTAGCTTTCCCATTACTATTTCCACCATTACCGTCCTTGCCACCATCATTCCTACTCTTGTATCACCATCTCCACTACTGTCCTTATCATCCCTGCCACTACCATCACTTCCACCATCCTCCCCCTCACCCTCACCATCGGTATTGTGATATGGTGTTGAGCTTTCCACATGGTCCATATTCTCATGACTCGCCACACCACCCTTCCCTGACAATTCTCACCGTCACTGCTATCATTATGTCTTACTACATCTATATATTTACTTACTACATCTATATATTTACAATTGTCTGAAAGGGAGTAGTTCTCATCTTTATTCATATCACTTTTGTCACTGACATTCTCCAAAATTTAGAAAATACAGACTTGTTTCCTCCATTCTTAACTACTGAGGAGTGTGGGGCCCATGGGAGTTTGATGCACATTCATTTTCGACTTAAACGAGTCACTGGGGTCACTGAAATGGAATGGGATGGTTTTTCTCTATGGCATTTTGGAACTGGAGACCTCTGTTGGTCATGGGGGTATCAATAAATATGATAATATCTGTTTCCACCCTTGCACATGTTGGAAAGACTTAAAGTATTAAAGTACTGTGTCAAGACAGGTTGTACAGTGCAACATGGCTGGGACTATATGGTGCAGCCTAGGGGTTAATTCACATTATGGCCACCTATCTAATGCTCTTGAATTAGAAGAGCCACTAATTTATTTTTTGTTGTAAGTTTGACACTGGTTAATCTACTTGTCCTACACAGAGATGAAATGTTGCCAACAAGTGTACCAGAGATTCAGCGGACCAATCTAGCTGCAACTGTACTGCAGTTAAAAGCAATGGGGATCAATGACCTGCTGGGTTTTGACTTTATGGATCCTCCACCAACAGATGCCATGGTCATGGCTCTCGAGACTCTTCACTCTCTTAGGTAAGCTAATTTATGGAAAGTTAAATTCTGTAGTTCATTACCTGAACTACTGTTTTCAAGTTTAGGAATAGAGATGTAATGTTAAGGTTTTGAAGATTAATATGATTTTTATTTCTGAGTTTAAACTACTTAGTCCCTATACAATGTCCCTATACAATGTCTAGCTCTGTTCAGAAGAGTGTTCACTCCCAGACTTCTTTGATGCAAAGGAAATCTTTTCAAGTCACCTCTTCTGGGGTATTAATGGGAAGGAGAAGACACTATAAAATTCTGAACCCAAGCGATGTTCTAACATGTATTAATTTTCTTTCAGTGCATTGGATGACGAGGGTTTGCTAACCCGACTGGGTAGAAGAATGGCTGAATTTCCTCTTGATCCCAACCTTTCAAAGATGCTGATTATGTCAGTACACTTACAGTGTTCAGATGAAATCCTCACAATTGTTTCCATGTTATCTGTGCAAAATGTATTTTATCGGTAAGTAATTTATGCTTGTGAGGTTTCCTGTGCACTTTCTTAGTCATTTTGGTATTAATAAAGTAAGGTTAATCAAATATTTAGATGTAGGATAAAATGGTTTTGATACATACTGTATAGCTTTAATTTTTTTGTCAAACTTATTGTTTCTTAATAACATATACCTAATAGAAGGTATATTATGGCTTAAAGATATTGTCCTGTCACTATTTGTTGTGTTTTTGCAATGTCCTTAGGTTGTAAGGAATTTTCTTTTTGTTGTTATGCTATGTTGCATATGCAAAATGAATAATTTCATCTGGTTGTGTCAAAATGATGTGATCTCTGATACAGCCTTAGTGTTTGTGCATTGTCAGGCACCCTAAAATAGATGTTGTCATCTTGCCTATATATTGAAATCATTGGGGTTGACAGTCCTGAAGTTAGTGTAGAAGACATAGATGACATTTGTCTCTTTCAAGATACTTTATTTGGCATTGGGAGAGTTCATTATTAAGTTGGTGGTCTAAGTCTTCATGAAAAATATAAATGTCCTCAAGCCTTTACATGCCCATTTGGGGACTGTAAGCCTCGACAATCTCAGCATGTAGGCAAGATGACCACATTTATTTCAAGGTGCTGACAATTCCAAACACGGCTTCATTAAAGATCACATAATTTCTACACACATCCAAAATTATCCTGACCAACAATTAAATAATCAACAGAATTGTTTCAGGAATGAACCCAGGCATTGGCTTTGAAAGCAACTGCTTAATTCCTTATTATTCTTTTTGATCAGAATATTTTATGTAAAATTTTTTGTGATTTAATAGACAACTTACATTTTATTGACATGTTGATACTGATGACATTAATGATTTATTTTACAGACCTAAAGAAAAACAAGCTTTAGCTGACCAGAAGAAAGCCAAATTCAACCAAGCTGAGGGAGATCATCTTACACTTCTTGCAGTGTACAACTCTTGGAAAAACAACAAATTCTCCAATGCTTGGTGCTATGAAAACTTTGTTCAGATGCGTACACTCAAAAGAGCTCAAGATGTTAGAAAGCAATTACTTGGTATTATGGACAGGTGAGTATTTTTAGATAATTAATTTGCTCTCACTAGGTGTCTGGTATTACTGTATATTGCTCTACTCAGTATTATTTATATATGTACACATTATGCTCTTCTCTTGCTATTTTGCATTGTGATGATTAATTGGTATCCCTGGTATGGATACCTTTTGGTTTTCACCTGATTAATTTTGTATTTTTTTTTTAGTTATCTTCTGCTTTTTAGCCCAACCACTTTGGCTAGATGGTAGAGTGATGGCCTCGCTTCATGCAGGTCGGCATTCAATTCCCCACCGTCTAAGTGGTTCCACCATTCCTTTCCCTGTCCCATCCCAAATCTTTATCTTAATACCTTCCAAGGCTAAATAGTCTTAATTGCTTGGTGCATTCTCCTGATAGTTCCCTTCCCAGCTGCTGCTGTCTTTAGTTAAGGTTTTGCTGCTTTCATTGGACAGGATTGTGTATGTTCAGGCAGGACAACGTACTGGCACTGGTGCCACAGTGAATTTCTCGAGTTTCTCTGTAGAGTCATTAATTTAAATCTCCAAACCTCGCGCATGTCATGTGGCACGAGAAAGTTGCATCTCGGGATCCGGTGCGCGAGCGACCCACCATTGCCATTCTGCTAGACATACAGTAGCATTAGGCGAAGGTGGCTAAACTCGTGCATGTCGTGTGGCTCGAGAGGTCTTCAATGCAGCACCCACAACAATTTCTTCCTGGAGTGGTTTCAATTATTATTCAGATTAGAGACCATTTAATCCAACACATAATGACTTACAACAAGTCATTTATATACTCAATGCCTTTTAAACCCTCCCTTGACACTGCAAGTGACCACCAAGGTAGTGTTCTCAATAACCACCAATTGGCCTACCTTTGCCACTCACACCTCATAGTACCCACACACCAGCCATCAAACATACAGTATTTCCATGCTGATATTCCCTGTGTAGATTTTCAGTTATGTTTGACCTTCTATTCACCTGGGCTGAATTTTAATTATTTAATTTACTGTATTTAAGTTTAATTAAATTTAATGGTTGATTTATTTGTGGTTATTTTGTTTGACCTATTTTTTCTATTTAGAAATCTTTCATTCTTGTGCTCTGGCTCAGTTAATGGGCAGTTTGAGGGTGTATTATTTAGAGAACTGAATGCCCCAATTGATTTCCAACTTCTTTTTCATAAAAAGGTGCAGGTGTACAATAGTAGCTTTGCTGTTTGAGCCCATACTATCTCTTAACACAGTTTTCTAGTCCTTGAAAGCTTAGATATTTATTTTTCTATTTTCATTCAAATATTACTTCACCAGTGTGTGGTCATGGACCATTCTATGGACCAAAGTCCTGCCTTTGCTGGTTGGAAAATTTTGTGTTACAATTGCTGCTAGTCTTCACTGTCTGTAGGGTGGCTACAGTATTAGGTTGCCAAGAACTTGTGCCATGGCTCCAGGCTTCTAACTCTTGATTGCAATCAGGGTTAAAAGGACTGGTGACCTGCCATGTCTTGTTAGATCTTGTGCAGAGATCTGGCCTTTGGTAATGTAATGAAGCACCTTGGTGATAAACAGCACTTCCTGATTCAGCAATGAGGGATGCCTGACAGTTCTATTAATTCTGAAGGCCATACCGGTTTGTTTCTGCAGTTTACCTTATTCGGTTTAGAATTCATTTCAGCCATGAGCTTGCAACATGTGTAGGGTTTGGGTGGTCACCCTATTTTAACCTTATCGTGTGCTGCCTACATGGCTGTTGCTAATTTTGAGTGCTGAAGCTGAAAAATATTTTTGCTGGGATCACAATTCCCAGTCTTCTATTCCTTACAGAGTTCAATCTGCCTTGACAAAGACACTGTCAATGTAGATTGTTAATATTCATTCATTATTATTCAGATTGTAATTTACATTTAATTTATTCAGATTGTAATTTACAAGTTTAATCTTCAGGACCAGAAATGCTGAACTGGTGTTCCTTTGATGGGTACTTCTGCTGTGCCTGGGGTTCTGGCTCCTGCCAATAAACAAGTGGGTTCAATTCTTCCTTACATCTGTAAGATTGTCTTGCATTTCAGAGAGGCATGTATTGGGGTCGGAGAAGGCTTATTGGTTCTAGGGGCATTCACAGGCTTTCCAAGACTTAAGCAAGGGGCACATTCACTTCTTCATCCTCGGGGTGGGACAACCTGAATTTTAATTTGCAGTAGGGCGAGGTGGATCCTATATCACCACCTCATAGTTTCTTCTTTGGTGAGAGGTTGCCTTGTAGTTCCTAGCTCTGGTGGAGGTTGACCAGTTTCTTTTTTTTTTTTTGCTGAGGATACATCAAAGTCATAGACAGAGTACCCAGGTTGGTTCTCATATTGGGTTTGGGCTTCCAAACTAGAGAACATATAAATCCTTATTTCTGTTTCATATTTGATTTATTGTTCTTCTTCTCTTTATTAAGGGGCAAATCCTGAAACTTTTCCAGTGGAATAGACATAAAGCCTCTAACAGACTCAGTTCTCCTGGAGTTCATTTTAATATCTGTATCTTACTTACACGATATGACAAGGTTAGGCCTAACTAAACAACATGTAATGATGAGAATGGTCCAGGACGGACCGAAACGTCGTCGTCCCTTCACCTTCTAGTGTGTGGTCTGGTCAACATGTATGATGATTTGACAACAGGATTTCAAGGCTGTACTAAAAAAATATATACTGTATATATATTTATACTATTTATCTTTTAGAAGAAAATGTATTAGTTTAATACAGAGGGAGTATTTACTCCAAAAAATATACTGGGGTATTTTATTAAAAACTTGTCTAATTCTTTGTTTTATTTTTAAAGACATAAACTGGATGTTGTGTCATGTGGCAAGAACGTGGCTAGAGCCCAGAAAGCAATTTGCTCCGGGTTCTTTCGAAATGCAGCAAAGAAGGATCCTCAGGAGGGCTACAGAACACTTGTAGACTCCCAGGTAGTCTATATTCACCCTTCGTCAGCCCTCTTTAATAGACAACCAGAATGGTAAGTACAGTAAAACATTGTGTTAATGAAGGATTTATGCCATTGCATAAATCAATTCATTATTTATCATAAATGGTAAAGAATATTTACAGTGTAGTTTTGAATACTGAAATATTGACTAATGTTAAGGGTTAGTAATGAATAATTCTTAATGACCATAAGTTCTGTACAAAAGCATTGTTATTGGAATTAACTCTTCACATTATTAGGTCAAGTTTAAAATATGCCATATAGTATTATTTGATGTCTATGTGAGCAATATTAGAACTACTATATATTCTATAGCAAAGTGATATGGAACCAGTTAGTGTATTACCTGAAATAGATTTTGTACTTAAATGCATCATTGTTGATTTGCAGATACTGTATTTAAATTTGTTTACAATGGTTACTGTCATTTATATATTTTTGCTTCAGGGTAGTGTATCATGAACTGGTGCAGACAACGAAGGAGTACATGCGTGAGGTAACAACAATAGATCCCAAGTGGTTGGTAGAGTTTGCCCCATCCTTCTTTAAGCAAGGCGATCCAACCAAGCTCAGCAAGTACAAGAAGAACCAGAGACTTGAGCCCTTGTATAATAAGTATGAAGAACCCAATGCTTGGAGAATATCCAGAGTTAGGAGGAGGAGGAACTGAACCAAATTTTATTCATTTATTTTTATTGGACAAGGTTATAGTCTCGGATTTCTTGTGCAAACAAAAAAAAAGTTTGACAAATTTTTATTTAAGAACTTTTGTATTTGGTGTACGTAAAATAAAATTTTATTTATAGTACAGATGACCTCTATTTTATTTAATATTCTTTTATAATTCTTGCCCTTTGAGGAATAATATTGGCAAGCAAGACTCAACCATCCGACATGAATGCAAGTTTGTTAGTACTGTAACATTATCTTTTAAGGTGCTGTTCTTAAAAGTACAGTTTGTATATCTTATTTATCTTATTAACTGTACTTCTGTAGGAATGATACTGTTTTTTTTTAAGGTAAAATTATAAGAACGTTTTGACTATTTTGTATAAATTTACTTGGTAATAACAACACAGTACTATTATACAATAGCTTGAAAAACAAATATAAAATTGATAGTCTGTCCAATGCAGATAGTGTCCTAGACCATGAAGAACCTGCATTGTTGTACATATTTTGTTCAGTACATATCTCTTAGGGAAATACATTGCGAGCATTTCTACTCTATTATTGAACTTGATTAAATTAACAAATCCACAAGGGCCGTGATGAGGGTTCGAACCTACGTCCAGGATGATCCCAGGTGCTCCTCAGTCGATTGCGCCACAACCCTTGTGGATTTGTTCATTTGATGTATCACGCTATTGTGATTGTGTGTTATATTCAGCAAAGGTAATCATCATAACTATATTCACAAGCAAAAAGAAGAAAAGATCTAGATTCATGGAGGTTTAGAGTTTGTCCACGTCTATACTACTTTCACTACCACTGTAATCACTACCATGACTTTCAACTCCATTAGCTTCAAAATGAGATCCAGAATATCTTAAACCTGCTCTTTAAAATTTAAAATTGTTCAAAACCCCAAAGCCAAAAATCCAACTGCTGTATGCACTTTTGAACAGATTCAATATGCTCATATATCATGCTCAAAGATAACGTAAGACTAGCAAGTAGTTACTATATTGTACTGTATACATTTTTGTCATCTACATACAGATTATAGTAAATAGCTTATATAGAAAAAAGGTAAAAAAGCAGCATAGTTTATCAAAACTTTATTTTCTAAAGACCTAATTAAATCAGTCGCAGCCATATAAAGTAACAGTTAAATTCAAAGTTACACACGAAAAGAAAAACAAATTAAAATATAAAGCACAAAAGTAACTACATAGCTGTGATAAAATATACAATAATAAATAACTCGGATGCACTTTCCCTAGCATCCTGGAGTTCATGGTATAGTACAATTAAATTCAAATGGTTTATATATCAACGAGTGGAAAAATTCCTCCTACTTCCACAGCTTTTTGATAGACATATTCTTTTCACTATCTTTCTGCATCACTTTGGCAACAGCCATCTCAAAGTCTTCTTGAGTAACATGAACACGACGCTCTCGCAAAGCATACATTCCGGCCTCTGTACACACACCCTTCACCTCGGCTCCTGATGCTCCAGGCATCATCTCTGCAATCTTACGCAAGTTTATTCCTCTCGTGAGGTTCATCTTACGAGAATGAATCTGAAAGGTTCATAAACAAGGTAAGACAATATTATACATTACAGTATATATATTTATTAATATTACTGTACTTTTGATTAACTGCAATGCTGTATGTTCTGTTTCAAAGAAAAGATAAGCAATCTATAAAGAACAGATAATCTCTGGTACCGTCTCATTAATACTGGTTTTTCAAACCCTGACAAGTTCCTCCCTGGCTTTATAGACAATCCAAACTTTCTGGAGCAGACATTTCTACACTCACATGTACAAACAAGATGTAAGAAATGCCACTACCACTAATGTACAGTACTGGTATTTAGCTTCAGGCGAATGAATAAACTAACCTTGAGAATGTCTAGCCTGGCTTCTTCATTTGGAGCAGGGAATTCAATCTTTCGGTCAATGCGTCCAGGGCGTAAGAGGGCAGGATCCAATATATCAATGCGATTTGTGGCCATAATCACCTGTTTTGAAACAAATGTGATCGATGATTTACATAAATTATATTGATAAGCAAATCATATAACATTAACACTTGAGATCAACTAGAGGCATTTATTTCTACAGTCAAAGCTACCATATTTTGCTCTTGAAAGGATTATAATTAACAATGGTATACTGTAATTCAAAGGATTTTCATATATAAATAAAAAAAATGTTTAACACATTGCACATGGATTACCTAAGAAAAACAACAATGATTAAATAAATTATTAAAAATATAATTTCTGGGACTGTTACAGACCATAGCTAATGAACTCATATTTGCTAATTATACCATTCATTCATACCTTGATGTTCTTTGTAGCCTCAAAGCCATCTAACTGGTTAAGCAATTCCAACATTGTTCGCTGTACTTCAGAATCACCACCACTGCCAGACTCGATGCGTGAAGATCCAATAGAGTCAATTTCATCCATAAAGATAATGGAGGGGGCATGCTCACGGGCCATCACAAACAATTCCCTAACCATTCTTGAACCTTCACCAATAAACTTCTGAACCAGCTCTGAGCCCGAGACACGGATGAATGTACAGTCTGTGTGGTGGGCTACTGCTCGGGCAAGCAGAGTTTTACCTGAAACCATGTATGATTGAGCATTATTGAGAATAATATTAAGAATAATGAGTTTCTAAAGTTTATCCCTACACTAGTACAGTATTTTACAGTACTGAACTGTTAAATGAGCATTTCACTTGTTGGATGAAACATCTGCAGAAAATTTTGAATACAATATTTTGCCATTTTTGGTAATCTAATTAGCATATTATATAATTTGTTTGTTCATTTTTGTTTATAATTTTGGTAGTACAATACAGTACAATGTATTTAGTACACATTCCTCTGCCACGATGGAAACTAGACCTTTTTGGGAGATGATTAATGGATGACTAGTGACTTATAAAATCTTAACACTTCATCATAGGTTGTGCTAATAAATATGTAGTTCTTGTATAAAGATAATTTTTCCACATAATATTCACAAGTACTTAGAATTTTCTGTGGCTGAGAGATTGTCATAAGTTTAACCAGTTAAATCAACATACTGAATAGTACTGTATACAACACCCTACAAAATTTGGACTTCCACCAAGAATTCCTTTTAACAGATAATATCCATCCACTGGATAGGTCTAATCCAAAATTTGTATTTTTTAGAAAAAATCAAATGGGGTCTCAGATGGGAATTTGTTGAAATCAAGGGTGTCAGCTCATTGCATAATTTCAATCGCAACATCTTTTGTTCCTATTTTACTAAACATGCTCTTTTAACAGTAAAGATTAAAACAATCCATTTATATTTTAGAAATGTTTTACTGTGTTTGAAATGTTCTAAAACTACAAGAGGGCTTATTAAGGCATAATTTTTTTGTGGTATCCAGACTTACAGTGAGGGCACTTGTACAAACCATTTTATTTTCCTTCAGTGGGCATGATCGGACCTCTCATTAACCATGCATTTTCACCGACTTTTCTTTGGATATATAATTATTTGCAAGTTGAAGCCATGTTATCCGACATCTTTACAACTCGAGTCAAAACTTGATTTTCAATTTATATTTTAATAAATAAGTAAATAAAGAAATGATTACTAACTTACCTGTCCCTGGAGGTCCATATAGTAACACACCCTTAGGTTGTGCAATTCCAAGGGCATCAAAAAGCTCTGGATGTTTGACGGGTAGTTCTATAACTTCTTTGATCTCCTTGATTTGCTTGTCAAGGCCACCAACCATTTCATAGGTTGAATCGGGTACCTTCTCTACCATCATGAGACTCACCAATGGATCAACCTAGTGGGGATGGTTATCTCAGTCATCAGATACACATTAAAAATGACTAACTGACATGAAGGATATACATACAGCCAATACTTAAAAAAAAATTCCAGAACATATGTAAGACAATTGTAAAAAATATTTATGACAATGTACCTAAGAAAAAGCAATGCCTGTGACTTGGATTTATACGAGGGGGGTAAAGGACACAGTCACATAATATGAAACTTAGATGTAAGTTCAAAATATATACCTTATTGGGTAGAATTTTATGCAGAGTATAAGAATCATTACGGAGTGCCACTCTAGCATTGGCCGTGACCTGGTTGATGTCTATGTTCTTATCCAGATCAACAACAAACTTGCCCTCAGGATGAACCTTCACCAATACTTTTTTCTTGTCCATCGGCTTAACTACCTCTCCAACATAGGAGCCCTGTTCCTGTAACAACTGCAATTCCTCACGAAGCAGGCGAACTGTTTAACCACAAAAAACTCACTTTAGCGTTATGAATAGCGGTAAATTTTTCATGATTAGAAAATTATATTATTCATGTAAATTAGATAAAAGTATTTACTAAAATATAATGTACTACAATTACTTGTTATTTTACCTGAAAAAAGACAATTGGATTTTTTATATAAAGATTGCTTAAAATCAATATTAAAAGTTATAACCTCATGCCAGTCTGGTCTGCTCTTATATACAGGCACTTTACACATGAAATGATGTAGCCACATGTTTTATGTAAACATGAGACTGGGAGGCAATAGATCTGACAATGTAGACTTCATATTAACCCTACATTGTCTGATCTGATAATGAATTATATCTGTAAATCTAGTATAGATGATGACAATTATTTCTCATCAGAAACTCCTACCAAATCTGTACACTATCTCACTAACACTAATAAGGAATACTCCATTATATGATCACCATGTGATCATTTAATGTGAATAAATCCCATGTTATGGAATGTGGAATTGGAGAACATAGACCCCATACAATCTATAAATTATGCAAGAAATCTTTAAAGAATTCTGACAAAGAAAGGGATCTACAGGTGGTTCTAGATAGAAAACTGTCACCGGAGGACCACATTAAGAATATTGTGCGAGGAGCCTATGCTACACTTTCTAACTTCAGAATGGCTTACATCCATTTCTCCATACATGGATGGAGAAATACTAAAGAAATTGTTCATGACTTTTGTTAGACCAAAGCTGGAATATGCAGCGGTTGTATGGTGCCCATATCTTAAGAAGCACATCAACAAACTGGAAAAGGTGCAAAGACATGCCACTAAGTAGCGCCCAGAACTGAAGAACAAGAGCTACGAGGAGAGGTTAGAGGTATTAAATATGCCAAAACTAGAAGATAGAAGAAAAAGAGGCAATATGATCACTACGTACAAAATAGTAACAGGAATCGATAAAATTGATAGGGAAGAATTCCTGAGACCTGGAACTTCAAGAACAAGAGGTCATAGATGTAAACTAACAAAACAAAACTGCCAGAGAAATATGAGAAAATTCACATTTATAAACAAAGTGGTAGACGGTTGGTACAAGTTAGGTGAGAAAGGTGATGGAGGCCAAAACCATCAGTAGTTTCAAAGCGCTACGTATATGACAGATTGCTGGGGAGATGGGACACCACGAGTGTAGCTCTCATCAATTACACTTAGGTAATTACCAGGCTAGCAATGTCGAACATAAACATTTACATTTTCATGAACTGCAACCTCACAAATTATTTTAGAGTACTGTATATAAAATTATATACTGCACTCTATACAAAAATAAATAAAACAAAAACAAAATATTAAATACAGTATGTCAGACACAGACAACATAAATTTATGGAATAAACTTAGAAAAATAAATCATCACTGCTCTTGTGGCAGTGTTAGTTGCCTAACCAGTCGATTGACAGCTGAGGCAGCACCAAGAGCCAGAGCTCAACCCTCCGTAAGCACAACTAAGTGAGTACTTGCCTTTAGCATTTAATTCATTGCGCTGAGCCTGTAGTCGTCTAAGGTCTTGCATTTTCTCCGATATAATAACCTGAAGGTTTTCCGTTTTGTGTGTGTAATATGGCTTGTAGCCCTCTCCTTTCTTGTTCTCCACCTCCATCTATTACAACAAACAAAACATAATAAATCACTAGCAAAAAATACAAGCTATTACATTATAAATATACTGATTAGACCTGTACTGAAATTATACTAATTACTGTATAACAAGGAACAAAGCTATTTGAATGTAATTAGGTTTTCAGTCACTGCATCAACCATGAGGCAGAAAAACATAGGCCATATATAGTTTTTTGTATGTTCTTGTGCAAGAGGAAATTATAAAAAGTGGCATCCAATTCAATAATATCCACAATTAGGATACTGCAATTATCAACAATGAGTACACATGCTTTATCAAAAATGAACCAAATCTTGCCTAACCTTTATCCCATTTTCTTACTTTCATGAGATTAAAATTAATCCTCCTCAGAATACCACCATCACATGTTCCACCTAATATATAGCTACTGCCTACCTTAACTAAATTTGAAAATAAAGTAAAATATTATCAAATGATGGCTGGACAGTTCAATTTCTATCACATAATTGTAGTTTTAGCATCAAATATAAATGCTTGCCTCAGAAAATACACCAATGTGAAACACCTTAAATTTTACTAGTTTTACTTCAAGATTTATCACTAAGACCAGGCTGAACAACCTATTGGACACCATCAAACTAGCCACCAGCACCATTACATTCACGAAGGAGCATCACCATTTCCCACATTATAACTGATACCCAGGTAGGGTATAATTAAAATGTGCGCAGGTACTACACACACACAACTGATTTCCTAATTACTGTATTACAAAATGACCAACATTCACCAACGAATATCTATAATGAGCCACAAACGGCTACTTGGTAAGGAACTGGTGGATAATACTGCTATTGGGTAAATAAATGGATACTGCTGCCACTGGGTAGAGAACTGGTGGATAAAGCTGCCACTGGGTAGAGAACTGGTGGATAAAGCTGCCACTGGGTAGAGAACTGGTGGATAAAGCTGGCACTAGGTAAAGAACTGTTGGATAAAGCTGCCACTGGGTAGATAACTGGTGGATAAAGCTGCCACTGGGTAGAGAACTGGTGGATAAAGCTGCCACTGGGTAGAGAACTGGTGGATAAAGCTGCCACTGAGTAGAGAACTGGTGGATAAAGCTGCCACTGGGTAGAGAACTGGTGGATAAAGCTGCCACTGGGTAGAGAACTGGTGGATAAAGCTGCCACTGGGTAGAGAACTGGTGGATAAAGCTGCCACTGAGTAGAGAACTGGTGGATAAAGCTGCCACTGGGTAGAGAACTGGTGGATAAAGCTGCCAGTGGGTAGAGAACTGGTGGATAAAGCTGCCAGTGGGTAGAAAACTGGTGGATAAAGCTGCCAGTGGGTAGAGAACTGGTGGATAAAGCTGCCACTGGTTAGAAAACTGGTGGCTAAAGCTGCCACCGGGTAGAGAACTGGTGGCTAAAGCTGCCACTGGGTAGATAACTGGTGGCTAAAGCTGCCACTGGGTAAAGAACTGGTGGATAAAGCTGCCACCGGGTAGATAACTGGTGGCTAAAGCTGCCACTGGGTAGAAAACTGGTGGCTAAAGCTGCCACTGGGTAAAGAACTGGTGGATAAAGCTGCCACTGGGTAGAGAACTGGTGGATAAAGCTGGTATAGGGAGTCACACAGCACCAGGCTCAGGACAGCGGCGCGCACGCCGTAACTCATCAAGCTCCTGGCACACAATTCATGCTTCCCACTCATCTCAAGTGACTGTTGCCGCCGCTGCTCACACCTTCTGGTGGTCAGGGACTAACAGGAGTTAGAATAGTGAGTGTTTACACGCAATTCCTGGAATATTAGCGAGAAGCAATGTTGTTTACCTTCTCCGCGGTCCCCATTTTGGCCTGTCACTGTTGAACGTCGACTTGTATTAATAATAATAATAAAATAATACTACTAATAAGGAACTCGTAAGGAAATTCATACAAAACAGTGTTTAAATTTATTTTAAATTATAATAAGTTTGCGTAATTAATAAGCAATAAAGATTTATATGTTTGTTAGAAAATAATGATGTCAATGTTTTGGTCTATACAATTTTAAGGTGCAACTAAAGCAAAAGTTTAAATTATCCATATTCAGCCAGTGGACATTACTGCAATTTAATATTAAATTCAAATGTTTTATTCATAAATTTTTGTACATTTATAGGTGGGTTACACAAATTTATGATAAATTATCATCTTCTAAAAGATGTGTTCTATAATGTGTCGCTGGCGAATGGGGCACTCTGGTAAACTTAAAGGCAACTCATATTATTAAAGACTTGGGGGTTAATTCATAATTCCGTGTGTCGGGGGATTGTTCTTAAAAGATTTTCCTATTATGCACCCTCAAAATAACGTAAATTTTAGGGGGTTGACAAATGTTAATCTTCTTGTTTTATGAGCTGTTCACTTGAGACAGTTAAGCAAGTCCCAGCTGTGGCTTACGGGCTCACCATAGCCCGTGTTACCTGGAACTTTTTGTTTTAGGTAACAAATCTTTAACAACAACAACCCAGCTGTGTCTGGGTACAAGTGACAGGATGAACAACCCAGCGGGTTTTCTTCCTATTGAGTGGCGCTGCCCAATAAACTCGCTCTTCGAATCAAAATTAAAAAAAAGTATCAACAAGCTGACTAACTCCTAGGTAACTATCTACTGCTGGGTGAACTGGTGCGTCAGGTGATAGGAAACACACCCAATCATTACAAGGGGCAATAGCTTAATTTTAAAACTCAACTAATTAAGCCACAATACAGCACAGGAAAACGGGAGAGGCCTTTTTTCACTCTCTGTGTGGAATCGCCGAACCCGTAAATACCATTAAAAACATTAGTTCAGTTTAAAATTCATCTGGAAAAGATCTTCAGGAACAATGGAGAACCTTTGACAAAGTAACAACTTAATTCATGTCCCTGTCCACTAAGGATGCACCTCACACGACATAGTTGTGTACCTAAGCCTGTTTTTTTTTAACTAAATAAAACAATTTCTGTTTAGCAAGTCATAATGTACACATAGAAATTACCAGTTGATTGCTAAAGAAGTTTTACCAGTTGCTTGACAGTTAAGAGGCGGGACCAAAGAGCCAAAGTTCAACCCCCTCAACCACAACTAGGAGAATATAACTAGATGAGTACATAGGTACGTACACAGAAGTGACGTACTGTATTCTATATGACGGATTACAGAGAATATCTATAAGTTCATCTAATAATCCCATCTCACTGGATGGTTGGTCATACGTGTAATCAATGTAAAATATGGCACATAGGTATTATATATCACATTATACAATGATATATAAATTGTATATATATTTATACATTATATAAATTATATGGGTCATGCACTTGCACCAGAGGTGGTACCCCTTCTAGGTTTTAATTATATATTATTAAAAAATAATAATATATTGTGATTGCCTTGTGTATGGTGCGAAGAATCCGGATAGGCCAGTGTTTGTTCGTGTAGGCCAGTGGACGATGAGACTGTGACGGGGTAGGGTGACACTCCGGTTCTCCTCCTTCCTCTTACATTCCTTCCTCGTCAGTGCTCGTCTCGCCTCCTTGAAGATGCCATCAAGATCTGAAGACATCCTCCAAGGGTTTAAGATGTATCCTTTGTGTATGCGGGGAGAAGAGGCGGGTATGGTGGCGTGCGGGGGGCCAGGGCTTGGTTGCTAGGGGAGACGCGGTAAACACACACACTTGTGTATGAACCCGGCTCTGGCCACTACTACTATGTGTGCGTCATATATGTGCATCATATGTAGCTCCTTAGTATGCTGTAATAATGATCTTAAAGATGTACGATCTTAAAGATATATGCTCTTAACGATATAGATCTTATAAGCTAGCATATAGCTAATGTGTGAACTTCAGAGCTTTGTCTTCCTAAGTTTTGTTGAAGTTTAGGAGCTGGTTATGTATTTTATATTGTAAGTAAAGTTAAGCTAATTTAATATAAAGTAAATATAGCTTAAATAATTTTTATGGCAAAATAGTAAGATAACAATATTATTCACAATTGACTTGAGAACAGGACAGTCCGAAACGTCGTCGTCCCTTCACCTTCTAGTGTGTGGTCTGGTCAACATAACAATATTATTGTTATTTAGACGGGTTTGGCACACTGGTGTTCAGTATGGTATGTTTTCCCGGAGTGTAGAGGACTCCGGTGTTGAAGTTTTGAACAGGAAGCCTGATAGACTTATTGAGGTCACTAAAGTCCAGGATTTGTCATAGTTGTTTATTTTTATTGAAACTTCGTTGAGCTCCCATTATTGATTGCAGTCTGATATGTCATTGTGTGTTTGTGGGAGTTATTTTCTCTTTAGATACTATATTAAATTATACATTTAAGATATGATTGTGATCTTAACATATGGAACAGAAATTGGATGAACCTTCGAGATGCTGACACCGGCAAAGTTCTCTGGCAGGGCACAGATGATTTGTAAGTTTAATATTTTAGTCGTGTTTTAGTGCTTAAGTTTATTATATACAGTATTCAGTTGAAGCATTTATACTGTATTGATTTTACATTGCCATTATCTTGAGAAATATTTATATTTATTTTCCTAGCCACAAATATTTTGATGCCCCTGCTCATTCAGGTCATCCCATGTCAAATTGTCACGTTTTCCAACCCGGCCATCTCAGATTTGCATGAAATTTAGTAGGATATTAGAGTACATGAAGTAACATATACACCCAAAATTTCAATATAGCAAAATACCTGTACAGCACCTTGCTGTACGAAAATCAAAATGGATAATTTTTGTACTGCAGGGTTGCCAATGTGATCAAAATTACAAAATTTTTGTTTACAAGCTCAACAAAAAGAATTGTAACATTGCTGCTAATTGAGATAGAGACTTCATGCTGGGCTTGTTTTGATGCCAAGGAAACATTGTTTTCATTATAAACTACTGTACATGAAATATTTCATTTCAAGATCACTTGACATGACCTTTGATCTTGAATATATAAAAAAGTATATCTTTAATTTTAATTTTTTTTTTGGGGGGGAGGGGGGGGGAACTCATTGGTATAGGTTTCATTTGGGGATAACTTTGGGAACAGGAGTAAAAAGAAAATGTAACTTTCTTGTTAAGAGCTCCCCCTTCTCTATGGTTTGGGTCCAGGTGCGGTGAGGTCATGCATGGTACTCTTCTCTAGCGACTGGGTAGTTGCTCAGTGCTTGGTGGTTCAGGTCTTCCTTTCCTGTCCAGAGGTAGTTATTACTTGTTCCTTACAATTGGTAGGTATTTTTTTTTTATAGAGAATCTCTTGAGGTGATTTCGGGGCTTAGCGTCCTTGCGGCCCGGTCCTCGGCTAGGCCTCCTTTTGTTACACCCCCCCCCCCCAGGAAGCAGCCTGTAGCAGCTGTCTAACACCTAGGTACCT
This sequence comes from Procambarus clarkii, assembly GCF_040958095.1. Lineage (NCBI taxonomy): Eukaryota > Metazoa > Arthropoda > Malacostraca > Decapoda > Cambaridae > Procambarus > Procambarus clarkii. Next base: position 17,016,732 of record NC_091211.1, read on the forward strand.
ATTTATTGCTAGGTGAACAGGAGTATCAGGGTGAAAGAATTTTTTTGCTCATTTGTATCCGCCTCCACTGGGGATCGAACCCGGAACCTCAAGACTACTAATCCGAAGCGCCGTCCACTCAGCTGTCAGACGCACTATCCTGACCAGAATCAGGCCTATCCTGATTCTACAAAATGCTGTGGTGGGCTGATTTAAATTCAAATGGTAATCTGGCAAATTGCAATATTTTATTGTTAACATTAAATACAGTTTTCTCCTTTGACTTTGGCCCTAAAGAAATTTGATGATAACCAGATAACAAATGCAGTAGGTAAAAATGTTTTGTATCCCATATTTGAGACAATGTTTCTTGTATATCAAGCAGTGGGTAAGCCTTTTGTCTCGTTATTGACTCAATGAAAACCTCACCTCGGTTTTCTTTTTTCTTATGAATACATACAAGAGGTGAATTCCATTCAGATGAAGCTACATCAATTATCCCATATTTCTACAGTTTCTCAACTTTATCTTAAACTTCTATCTGGCTAGCTACAGAAATGTTGCATGCTTTGGTATAAACAAAAGCCATGACACCCTTAACCAGTTGCTGGCAGTCTCCACGGTTGCAACCCTCAAGTGTTGACCAACTCAAAGGTACCTATTTACTGTTAAGTGATCTGAGACATGGTGTAAAACAGTCCCCAAATTATCTTGTCATGGCTGGGACTCAAACCCAGGACCATATGGCTATGAGCCAGCTGTGTTAACCACTGTATTACAGGTTATTCCTGTAATAAAGTTATTCTACAGTGTGCGTTCACAGCCTTTAACGGTAGGTATGTCTCTGGAAACTTGCTCTTGGTATGTCTATGGGACCCAAATGCCTCATTGTTCCTAACCACCAGTAAATTTCCTGTTTTATTTTCCTTGTTCATGCTCTTACTTTTAAAAAGGTCTTAATCACACTGGAGTTGTTCTTAATGGTTTACCTTTACCTACTTATTTACTCATCTCTTCAAAATTGAATTACAAATCCATGAGATTCTATAATGTCTAATCCTAAGTGTGCTTGACTCACAAACAATTTGCATTACCCAACAGATAGAGAAAGGTCACTGGGTTGATAAGTCAATAACCAGGACACTAATAAATGTAAACAACTAATAATTAGTGTACTGTGCAGTGTGTGTTAAGGGTAGATAAACTACCATTATGAGGTCCAATACAATACAAAGAGAATGCACAATACTGGAGTGTTACTCTGCTTGCTCAGCATTTGCTTTGATGGGTTAGTGCTAGAGGTGACATAATAGCAATACTACTAGTGCTGTATAATGAGACTGACTCCAGTGTCAATGGATTGATTTTTAGCTAATTAATCAAACATGCAAGTTTATTTGCATTTTATTATAGGTATTGTACCTAAATACAGTACATTGTAATTGCTGAAACCACTTATTAATCAGAGTACTGTTTTCAGCACCAATCCAGAAGTGGAACACGAAGCTCGAGTTCCCAGGAAAATCCTGAAGTGTCGAGCAGTTTCTCGAGAAATATCTTTTTCCTCAGTACATGCTATGGAAAAGTTTAGGCTTGAACAGCGAGTTTACTTCAAGGTAAATGTGATATAAATATTGTCAGCATGGGTGCCGCACATGAGTAGATGAATTAAGAACTTTTGCAACCTTTTCTTGCTCAGTACTGTACCTGTATTCTCAGTTTCTACAGTGCTTACTTTGCAGGATTTTCCTTTTGTATTTTTAACTCTGCTATATCCTATGAACACTTATTTCTTTAATCTGTAGTGACTTTTCTATTGCTTCCTAAGGCAATTATATCATACTTCATCTTTTTCTCTCTGGAAAAATCGATCTTACTCTCATCTGTATAAACATTTAACTTTGAATCATACTGTATGTATTATTTAATTTTAGCACTATAGCTGGCAGCTCACACGAGTTCACAGGTGTGCATCACTCTAGTGGTGTCTTACAATCCTGATCAGTCTTTCTAGTTACAATATACTGTATAGTTTTCATAACATAATGTTTTGTTCTAACTAGATGTTTTATATTTTTATGATAAGATGGTATGGTCCTTTCAACACCAACTATTTTTTTGTTACTTCATTCACCCGGACCATGACCACCTCGAATATATTCATTCCTATCTTAAATCAAAGTGTGTTTTAATTCCAGGATCGCATGCTTGAGGAATGGTTTTTTGAATTTGGTAGTGTAATTCCAAACTCAACAAATACTTGGCAGAGCTTGATTGAGGCTGCACCAGAATCACAAATGATGCCAGCCCAAGTGTTAAGGTACACATTAGAGTATCCTTGGCAAATATGTGTAAATAACTAAGGAAGAGCAAATGTGTGTGTGTTTGTGTACTTGTCTATTTATGTTTGCAGGGAACATAAATGGTGTTTGTGTATGTGTAAATAGTGCCAATGTTTGTGTATGTACTCGTCTATTTATGTTGCAGGGAATGAGTTCTTTCTCCTGGGTCCTGCTCATTAACCCAGTAGGTCTGGCCTCCTGTACCTTTCCTCTATTCTCTTTACTATTTTCTTCTCCTTTCCTTTGTATATCCTTTCTATTTTCAGAGTTGCTCTATATACATAAACCTGGTTTCTTCCTGACTCTTGAAATGGACATTTCTACTTAGAATCTCCTTTTCAGGTCTTAAATTTTTCAGTAAACCTTCTACATAAAGTGGATACTTGTTACTGTTATGCTTTCTTAGTTTGTAGTCTCTGCCTTCTCTATCACATTCAACATCAATTAATTTATTGTTTCTTAGAAAGAGTATTTGACCGCCCTGTTTCTCTTCCCCTATCCCATGTTTTCCTTAAGGAATAGTGTTCCATTTCTTCCCCCCATTTTTTTGTATAAACTATTTGTTATTTAGATCCCTTAGAAGTGGTGTATACTGCATTTACCTTGCTAGTGATTCAGCCCATCCTCTCGAGCATCCACAATGTCACTAAATTGAAATACTAAATTGTCCAACTTAACCCAACCAAGCGCTCACGAAAAGAAAATGGGACATCAATTTTGCGAGCTGCTGTGATTTTGGGTACAGTACATCAGTTTTTGGCTTTTAGAAAATTTATTTACCAAATTGTTTTTTGACTGAATTATTCTTGTAATTTTTTGTATTGTATTATTCGAGAGGATGGGTTGAATAATTAGACTTTCCAGAAGCCATGCTACTGCCATGGTTTATGTATTGTTGAGTTTTGCATGTCTTTTTCACCTTCGTTTCCCCTCTTTCTTATCACAAGGAATTCTCCACAATTTGTCTTTGTTCTATGTGTGAGTAAAGTAGAAAATATTTGATTTTGTGATTGAAGTACAGTAGTTATTTTTTTATCACTTATCAATACAGTTCAATAATAAAAATGATACACCTTGTAAATAAATATTGCAAAATAATATTACTGCAATGTGATCCAGGCAGTCAGATGCTTGTATTGTTAATACAATAGTAACATTAATGAGAACTGGCAAGAAGCTATGAATATTATTGCTTTGTAAGCAATTTAATATTATTACCTACAACACACAACCCTGGCCCCTTTAATTCTAACAAGAATATTGTTTTCAGCGGGAATGTTGTAATAGAGACCAAATTCTTTGACGATGACCTGTTGGTGTCCACATCAAAAGTTCGTCTCTTTTACGTCTGATGCAGCGAGAGCTTCACCTCGGACTAACGTCTGCAGACAATCCAGGCATTCAACAGCCTGCTGTAAATGATGATGATCATAACAACTACTTGAAGTTTGTTCAACTTTTATAGGTCTTTCTACTCACATATCTTAACACTTTCATCAGATTTGAATATTGTTTTGTTGTCCAGACAGCTTTACTATCACTATTTTGGATTAGGGAAAGGTGGTCTTTTTGTCAGTCATATGTACAAGTTATATAAGCATTTATCATCATTTTTAATGTATTTTAACAATGTGTACCACATTTGAGATGATAATCAGTTGGACAAGAAGATTAACTTGGTCGTCTTCTATTAATCTAGCATAATAACCGGCACTGCATGTATTGCAGAGATAATACAAATTAGAGAAGCCACTTCTTTAGGGTTTTTTGGTAGTTTTGTTCCATCAAAAGCATCATGTTTGTCTGCTATTACCACATTGAAATGAACTAGTAGCAGCTCATTAATAATAAGAATATAAATGCCATTGACACCAACTTCAGCTGGTATGTATTGTAATTGTGTGGAGAGTTTGTATGAGCCATCATGTACAACGAAGTAAAAATAGCATGCAAAACTAGAATTTGAGATGTGTAAGATTGAAAGTTGATTTTTCTATATGTTTCCATTTCCTAAACATTAACACTTAATTAAGCAATAGAGGTTTTAATATAATAAGATCAAGTTAAATTACTTTCTTGTTGGAATCATTTGTTGTGGTTCTTAATACCACGCACATGTGAAGTACAGTACTGTACTTTAATGGGCTGGTGCCAGTTCAAATTTGGGTACAGAATACAACATGGTATCTGAATACTTTGTGGCAGTTCCGATTAAAAGCTTCT